>NW_027278571.1:0-167565 GCF_030028105.1 Mobula birostris | reverse complement strand
TGTCTGAAAGTTGTTTCATACCTGTGCACATAAAGACAAAAAAGTTGATTTCTCAGTGAATAGAATGCTTTGACATAAATGTAGTTCCATTTCAATTGTACTCAAAAGTCCTGACTGCAAACTGAATGGAAACACCTTAGGTTAAGTTTCCACATGATTATAAGTAGTTTGAAAGTTGTTTCTTTGCTGTACACATCAACACAAAAAAATTGTTATCTCAGTGCATGCACTGCTTAGACCTTACAAATAGTTTGCAATTCAATTTTACACCAAAGCACTTACGGCTAACCTACTGGAAACACTTTAGGCTAACTTCCCACATGATTCTGAGATGTCTGAAAGTTGTTTCATACCTGTGCACATAAAGACAAAAAAGTTGATTTCTCAGTGAATAGAATGCTTTGACACAAATGTAGTTTCCATTTCAATTGTACTCAAAAGTCCTGACTGCAAACCTACTGGAAACACCATAGGTTAACTTTCCACATGATAATGAGTTGTTTGAAAGTTGTTTCATGGCTGTACACATCAACACAAAAAAGTTGTTATCTCAGTGCATGCAATGCTTAGAAAATACAAATAAAATACATTTGAATTTTACACCAAAGCAGTTACTGCAAACCTAATGGAAACACTTTAGGTTAACTTTCCACATGATTATGAGTAGTTTCAAAGTTGTTTCATTGCTGTACACATCAACACAAAAAAGTTGTTATCTCAGTGCATGCAATGCTTAGACAATGCAAATAGTATACATTTCAATTTTACACCAAAGCACTTACTGTAAAGCTAATGGAATCACCTTAGGTTAACTTCCCACATAATTCTGAGATGTCTGAAAGCTGTTTCAAACCTGTGCACATAAAGACAAAAAAGTTGATTCTCAGTGAATGGAATGCTTTGACATAAAAATAGTTTCCATTTCAATTGTACTCAAAAGTTCTGACTGCAAACCTAATGGTAACACTTTAGATTAACTTTCCACATGATTATGAGTAGTTTCAAAGTTGTTTCATGGCTGTACACATCTACACAAAAAAGTTGCTCTCTCAGTGCATGCAATGCTTAGACAATACAAGTAGTATACATTTCAATTTTACACCAAAGCACTTACTGCAAACCTAATGGAAACACTTTAGGTTAACTTCCCACATGATTCTGAGATGTCTGAAAGTTGTTTCATTCCTGTGCACATAAAGACAAAAAAGTTGATTTCTCAGTGAATAGAATGCTTTGACATAAATGTAGTTTCCATTTCAATTGTACTCAAAAGTCCTGACTGCAAACCTACTGGAAACACCATAGGTTAACTTTCCACATGATTATGAGTTGTTTGAAAGTTGTTTCATGGCTGTACACATCAACACAAAAAAGTTGTTATCTCAGTGCATGCAATGCTTAGAAAATACAAATAAAATACATTTGAATTTTACACCAAAGCACTTACTGCAAACCTAATGGAAACACTTTAGGTTAACTTCCCACATGATTCTGAGATGTCTGAAAGTTGTTTCATTCCTGTGCACATAAAGACAAAAAAGTTGATTTCTCAGTGAATAGAATGCTTTGACATAAATGTAGTTTCCATTTCAATTGTACTCAAAAGTCCTGACTGCAAACCTACTGGAAACACCATAGGGTAACTTTCCACATGATTATGAGTTGTTTGAAAGTTGTTTCATGGCTGTACACATCAACACAAAAAAGTTGTTATCTCAGTGCATGCAATGCTTAGAAAATACAAATAAAATACATTTGAATTTTACACCAAAGCACTTACTGCAAACCTAATGGAAACACTTTAGGTTAACTTTCCACATGATTATGAGTAGTTTCAAAGTTGTTTCATGGCTGTACACATCAACACAAAAAAGTTGTTATCTCAGTGCATGCAATGCTTAGACAATGCAAATAGTATACATTTCAATTTTACACCAAAGCATTTACTGCAAACCTAATGGAAACACTTTAGGTTAACTTCCCACATGATTCTGAGATGTCTGAAAGTTGTTTCATTCCTGTGCACATAAAGACAAAAAAGTTGATTTCTCAGTGAACAGAATGCTTTGACATAAATGTAGTTTCCATTTCAATTGTACTCAAAAGTCCTGACTTCAAACCTACTGGAAACACCATAGGTTAACTTTCCACATGATTATGAGAAGTTTGAAAGTTGTTTCATGGCTGTACACATCTACACAAAAAAGTTGTTATCTCAGTGCATGCAATGCTTAGAAAATACAAATAAAATACATTTGAATTTTACACCAAATACTTACTGCAAACCTAATGGAAACACTTTAGGTTAACTTCCCACATGATTCTGAGATGTCTGAAAGTTGTTTCATTCCTGTGCACATAAAGACAAAAAAGTTGATTTCTCAGTGAATAGAATGCTTTGACATAAATGTAGTTTCCATTTCAATTGTACTCAAAAGTCCTGACTGCAAACCTAATGGAAACACTTTAGGTTAACTTTCCACATGATTATGAGTAGTTTGAAAGTTGTTTCATGGCTGTACACATCTACACAAAAAAGTTGCTATCTCAGTGCATGCAATGCTTGGACAATACAAATAGTATACATTTCAAATTTACACCAAAGCGCTTACTACAAACCTAATGGAAACACTTTAGGTTAACTTCCCACATGATTCTGAGATGTCTGAAAGTTGTTTCATACCTGTGCAACTAAAGACAAAAAAGTTGATTTCTCAGTGAATAGAATGCTTTGACATAAAAGTAGTTTCCATTTCAATTGTACTCAAAAGTCCTGACTGCAAACCTAATGGAAACACCATAGGTTAACTTTCCACATGATTATGAGAAGTTTGAAAGTTGTTTCATGGCTGTACACATCAACACAAAGAAGTTGTTATCTCAGCGCATGCAATGCTTAGACAATACAAATAGCATACATTTCAATTTTACACCAAAGCACTTACTGCAAACCTAATGGAAACACTTTAGGTTAACTTCCCACATGATTCTGAGATGTCTGAAAGTTGTTTCATACCTGTGGACATAAAGACAAAAAAGTTGATTTCTCAGTGAATAGAATGCTTTGACATAAATGTAGTTTCCATTTCAATTGTACTCAAAAGTCCTGACTGCAAACTGAATGGAAACACCTTAGGTTAAGTTTCCACATGATTATAAGTAGTTTGAAAGTTGTTTCTTTGCTGTACACATCAACACAAAAAAATTGTTATCTCAGTGCATGCACTGCTTAGACCTTACAAATAGTTTACAATTCAATTTTACACCAAAGCACTTACGGCTAACCTACTGGAAACACTTTAGGCTAACTTCCCACATGATTCTGAGATGTCTGAAAGTTGTTTCATACCTGTGCACATAAAGACAAAAAAGTTGATTTCTCAGTGAATAGAATGCTTTGACATAAATGTAGTTTCCATTTCAATTGTACTCAAAAGTCCTGACTGCAAACCTACTGGAAACACCATAGGTTAACTTTCCACATGATTATGAGTTGTTTGAAAGTTGTTTCATGGCTGTACACATCAACACAAAAAAGTTGTTATCTCAGAGCATGCAATGCTTAGAAAATACAAATAAAATACATTTGAATTTTACACCAAAGCACTTACTGCAAACCTAATGGAAACACTTTAGGTTAACTTTCCACATGATTATGAGAAGTTTGAAAGTTGTTTCATGGTTGTACACATCTACACAAAAAAGTTGCTATCTCAGTGCATGCAATGCTTAGACTATACAAGTAGTATACATTTCAATTTTACACCAAAGCACTTACTACAAACCTAATGGAAACACTGTAGGTTAACTTCCCACATGATTCTGGAATGTCTGAAAGTTTTTTCATACCTGTGCACATAAAGACAAAAAAGTTGATTTCTCAGTGAACAGAATGCTTTGACATAAATGTAGTTTCCATTTCAATTGTACTCAAAAGTCCTGACTTCAAACCTACTGGAAACACCATAGGTTAACTTTCCACATGATTATGAGAAGTTTGAAAGTTGTTTCATGGCTGTACACATCTACACAAAAAAGTTGTTATCTCAGTGCATGCAATGCTTAGAAAATACAAATAAATTACATTTGAATTTTACACCAAATACTTACTGCAAACCTAATGGAAACACTTTAGGTTAACTTCCCACATGATTCTGAGATGTCTGAAAGTTGTTTCATTCCTGTGCACATAAAGACAAAAAAGTTGATTTCTCAGTGAATAGAATGCTTTGACATAAAAGTAGCTTCCATTTCAATTGTACTCAAAAGTCCTGACTGCAAACCTAATGGAAACACCATAGGTTAACTTTCCACATGATTATGAGAAGTTTGAAAGTTGTTTCATGGCTGTACACATCAACACAAAAAAGTTGTTATCTCAGCGCATGCAATGCTTAGACAATACAAATAGCATACATTTCAATTTTACACCAAAGCACTTACTGCAAACCTAATGGAAACACTTTAGGTTAACTTCCCACATGATTCTGAGATGTCTGAAAGTTGTTTCATACCTGTGCACATAAAGACAAAAAAGTTGATTTCTCAGTGAATAGAATGCTTTGACATAAATGTAGTTTCCATTTCAATTGTACTCAAAAGTCCTGACTGCAAACTGAATGGAAACACCTTAGGTTAAGTTTCCACATGATTATAAGTAGTTTGAAAGTTGTTTCTTTGCTGTACACATCAACACAAAAAAATTGTTATCTCAGTGCATGCACAGCTTAGACCTTACAAATAGTTTACAATTCAATTTTACACCAAAGCACTTACGGCTAACCTACTGGAAACACTTTAGGCTAACTTCCCACATGATTCTGAGATGTCTGAAAGTTGTTTCATACCTGTGCACATAAAGACAAAAAAGTTGATTTCTCAGTGAATAGAATGCTTTGACATAAATGTAGTTTCCATTTCAATTGTACTCAAAAGTCCTGACTGCAAACCTACTGGAAACACCATAGGTTAACTTTCCACATGATTATGAGTTGTTTGAAAGTTGTTTCATGGCTGTACACATCAACACAAAAAAGTTGTTATCTCAGTGCATGCAATGCTTAGAAAATACAAATAAAATACATTTGAATTTTACACCAAAGCACTTACTGCAAACCTAATGGAAACACTTTAGGTTAACTTTCCACATGATTATGAGTAGTTTCAAAGTTGTTTCATTGCTGTACACATCAACACAAAAAAGTTGTTATCTCAGTGCATGCAATGCTTAGACAAAGCAAATAGTATACATTTCAATTTTACACCAAAGCACTTACTGCAAACCTAATGGAAACAACTTAGATTAACTTCCCACATGATTCTGAGATGTCTGAAAGTTGTTTCATACCTGTGCACATAAAGACAAAAAAGTTGATTTCTCAGTGAATAGAATGCTTTGACATAAATGTAGTTTCCATTTCAATTGTACTCAAAAGTCCTGACTGCAAACCTAATGGAAACACCATTGGTTAACTTTCCACATGATTATGAGAAGTTTGAAAGTTGTTTCATGGCTGTACACATCAACACAAAAAAGTTGTTATCTCAGCGCATGCAATGCTTAGACAATACAAATAGTATACATTTCAATTTTTCACCCAAGCATTTACTGCAAACCTAATGGAAACACTTTAGGTTAACTTCCCACATGATTCTGAGATGTCTGAAAGTTGTTTCATTCCTGTGCACATAAAGACAAAAAGGTTGATTTCTCAGTGAATAGAATGCTTTGACATAAAAGTAGTTTCCATTTCAATTGTACTCAAAAGATCTGACTGCAAACCTAATGGTAACACTTTAGATTAACTTTCCACATGATTATGAGTAGTTTGAAAGTTGTTTCATGGCTGTACACATCTACACAAAAAAGTTGCTATCTCAGTGCATGCAATGCTTAGACAATACCAGTAGTATACATTTCAATTTTACACGAAAGCACTTACTGCAAACCTGATGGAAACAACTTAGATTAACTTCCCACATAATTCTGAGATGTCTGAAAGTTGTTTCAAACCTGTGCACATAAAGACAAAAAAGTTGATTTCTCAGTGAATAGAATGCTTTGACATAAAAGTAGTTTCCATTTCAATTGTACTCAAAAGTTCTCTCTGCAAACCTGATGGTAACACTTTAGATTAACTTTCCACATGATTATGAGTAGTTTGAAAGTTGTTTCATGGCTGTACACATCAACACAAAAAAGTTGTTATCTCAGTGCATGCAATGCTTAGACAATACAAATAGTATACATTTCAGTTTTTCACCAAAGCACTTACTACAAACCTAATGGAATCACCTTAGGTTAACTTCCCACATAATTCTGAGATGTCTGAAAGTTGTTTCATTCCTGTGCACATAAAGACAAAAAAGTTGATTTCTCAGTGAACAGAATGCTTTGACATAAATGTAGTTTCCATTTCAATTGTACTCAAAAGTCCTGACTTCAAACCTACTGGAAACACCATAGGTTAACTTTCCACATGATTATGAGAAGTTTGAAAGTTGTTTCATGGCTGTACACATCTACACAAAAAAGTTGTTATCTCAGTGCATGCAATGCTTAGAAAATACAAATAAAATACATTTGAATTTTACACCAAATACTTACTGCAAACCTAATGGAAACACTTTAGGTTAACTTCCCACATGATTCTGAGATGTCTGAAAGTTGTTTCATTCCTGTGCACATAAAGACAAAAAAGTTGATTTCTCAGTGAATAGAATGCTTTGACATAAATGTAGTTTCCATTTCAATTGTACTCAAAAGTCCTGACTGCAAACCTAATGGAAACACTTTAGGTTAACTTTCCACATGATTATGAGTAGTTTGAAAGTTGTTTCATGGCTGTACACATCTACACAAAAAAGTTGCTATCTCAGTGCATGCAATGCTTGGACAATACAAATAGTATACATTTCAAATTTACACCAAAGCGCTTACTACAAACCTAATGGAAACACTTTAGGTTAACTTCCCACATGATTCTGAGATGTCTGAAAGTTGTTTCATACCTGTGCAACTAAAGACAAAAAAGTTGATTTCTCAGTGAATAGAATGCTTTGACATAAAAGTAGTTTCCATTTCAATTGTACTCAAAAGTCCTGACTGCAAACCTAATGGAAACACCATAGGTTAACTTTCCACATGATTATGAGAAGTTTGAAAGTTGTTTCATGGCTGTACACATCAACACAAAGAAGTTGTTATCTCAGCGCATGCAATGCTTAGACAATACAAATAGCATACATTTCAATTTTACACCAAAGCACTTACTGCAAACCTAATGGAAACACTTTAGGTTAACTTCCCACATGATTCTGAGATGTCTGAAAGTTGTTTCATACCTGTGGACATAAAGACAAAAAAGTTGATTTCTCAGTGAATAGAATGCTTTGACATAAATGTAGTTTCCATTTCAATTGTACTCAAAAGTCCTGACTGCAAACTGAATGGAAACACCTTAGGTTAAGTTTCCACATGATTATAAGTAGTTTGAAAGTTGTTTCTTTGCTGTACACATCAACACAAAAAAATTGTTATCTCAGTGCATGCACTGCTTAGACCTTACAAATAGTTTACAATTCAATTTTACACCAAAGCACTTACGGCTAACCTACTGGAAACACTTTAGGCTAACTTCCCACATGATTCTGAGATGTCTGAAAGTTGTTTCATACCTGTGCACATAAAGACAAAAAAGTTGATTTCTCAGTGAATAGAATGCTTTGACATAAATGTAGTTTCCATTTCAATTGTACTCAAAAGTCCTGACTGCAAACCTACTGGAAACACCATAGGTTAACTTTCCACATGATTATGAGTTGTTTGAAAGTTGTTTCATGGCTGTACACATCAACACAAAAAAGTTGTTATCTCAGAGCATGCAATGCTTAGAAAATACAAATAAAATACATTTGAATTTTACACCAAAGCACTTACTGCAAACCTAATGGAAACACTTTAGGTTAACTTTCCACATGATTATGAGAAGTTTGAAAGTTGTTTCATGGTTGTACACATCTACACAAAAAAGTTGCTATCTCAGTGCATGCAATGCTTAGACTATACAAGTAGTATACATTTCAATTTTACACCAAAGCACTTACTACAAACCTAATGGAAACACTGTAGGTTAACTTCCCACATGATTCTGGAATGTCTGAAAGTTTTTTCATACCTGTGCACATAAAGACAAAAAAGTTGATTTCTCAGTGAACAGAATGCTTTGACATAAATGTAGTTTCCATTTCAATTGTACTCAAAAGTCCTGACTTCAAACCTACTGGAAACACCATAGGTTAACTTTCCACATGATTATGAGAAGTTTGAAAGTTGTTTCATGGCTGTACACATCTACACAAAAAAGTTGTTATCTCAGTGCATGCAATGCTT
Organism: Mobula birostris; assembly: GCF_030028105.1. Lineage (NCBI taxonomy): Eukaryota > Metazoa > Chordata > Chondrichthyes > Myliobatiformes > Myliobatidae > Mobula > Mobula birostris. Next base: position 159,173 of record NW_027278571.1, on the reverse strand, counting down.
AGAAAATACAAATAAATTACATTTGAATTTTACACCAAATACTTACTGCAAACCTAATGGAAACACTTTAGGTTAACTTCCCACATGATTCTGAGATGTCTGAAAGTTGTTTCATTCCTGTGCACATAAAGACAAAAAAGTTGATTTCTCAGTGAATAGAATGCTTTGACATAAAAGTAGCTTCCATTTCAATTGTACTCAAAAGTCCTGACTGCAAACCTAATGGAAACACCATAGGTTAACTTTCCACATGATTATGAGAAGTTTGAAAGTTGTTTCATGGCTGTACACATCAACACAAAAAAGTTGTTATCTCAGCGCATGCAATGCTTAGACAATACAAATAGCATACATTTCAATTTTACACCAAAGCACTTACTGCAAACCTAATGGAAACACTTTAGGTTAACTTCCCACATGATTCTGAGATGTCTGAAAGTTGTTTCATACCTGTGCACATAAAGACAAAAAAGTTGATTTCTCAGTGAATAGAATGCTTTGACATAAATGTAGTTTCCATTTCAATTGTACTCAAAAGTCCTGACTGCAAACTGAATGGAAACACCTTAGGTTAAGTTTCCACATGATTATAAGTAGTTTGAAAGTTGTTTCTTTGCTGTACACATCAACACAAAAAAATTGTTATCTCAGTGCATGCACAGCTTAGACCTTACAAATAGTTTACAATTCAATTTTACACCAAAGCACTTACGGCTAACCTACTGGAAACACTTTAGGCTAACTTCCCACATGATTCTGAGATGTCTGAAAGTTGTTTCATACCTGTGCACATAAAGACAAAAAAGTTGATTTCTCAGTGAATAGAATGCTTTGACATAAATGTAGTTTCCATTTCAATTGTACTCAAAAGTCCTGACTGCAAACCTACTGGAAACACCATAGGTTAACTTTCCACATGATTATGAGTTGTTTGAAAGTTGTTTCATGGCTGTACACATCAACACAAAAAAGTTGTTATCTCAGTGCATGCAATGCTTAGAAAATACAAATAAAATACATTTGAATTTTACACCAAAGCACTTACTGCAAACCTAATGGAAACACTTTAGGTTAACTTTCCACATGATTATGAGTAGTTTCAAAGTTGTTTCATTGCTGTACACATCAACACAAAAAAGTTGTTATCTCAGTGCATGCAATGCTTAGACAAAGCAAATAGTATACATTTCAATTTTACACCAAAGCACTTACTGCAAACCTAATGGAAACAACTTAGATTAACTTCCCACATGATTCTGAGATGTCTGAAAGTTGTTTCATACCTGTGCACATAAAGACAAAAAAGTTGATTTCTCAGTGAATAGAATGCTTTGACATAAATGTAGTTTCCATTTCAATTGTACTCAAAAGTCCTGACTGCAAACCTAATGGAAACACCATTGGTTAACTTTCCACATGATTATGAGAAGTTTGAAAGTTGTTTCATGGCTGTACACATCAACACAAAAAAGTTGTTATCTCAGCGCATGCAATGCTTAGACAATACAAATAGTATACATTTCAATTTTTCACCCAAGCATTTACTGCAAACCTAATGGAAACACTTTAGGTTAACTTCCCACATGATTCTGAGATGTCTGAAAGTTGTTTCATTCCTGTGCACATAAAGACAAAAAGGTTGATTTCTCGGTGAATAGAATGCTTTGACATAAAAGTAGTTTCCATTTCAATTGTACTCAAAAGATCTGACTGCAAACCTAATGGTAACACTTTAGATTAACTTTCCACATGATTATGAGTAGTTTGAAAGTTGTTTCATGGCTGTACACATCTACACAAAAAAGTTGCTATCTCAGTGCATGCAATGCTTAGACAATACCAGTAGTATACATTTCAATTTTACACGAAAGCACTTACTGCAAACCTGATGGAAACAACTTAGATTAACTTCCCACATAATTCTGAGATGTCTGAAAGTTGTTTCAAACCTGTGCACATAAAGACAAAAAAGTTGATTTCTCAGTGAATAGAATGCTTTGACATAAAAGTAGTTTCCATTTCAATTGTACTCAAAAGTTCTCTCTGCAAACCTGATGGTAACACTTTAGATTAACTTTCCACATGATTATGAGTAGTTTGAAAGTTGTTTCATGGCTGTACACATCAACACAAAAAAGTTGTTATCTCAGTGCATGCAATGCTTAGACAATACAAATAGTATACATTTCAATTTTACACCAAAGCACTTACTACAAACCTAATGGAAACACTGTAGGTTAACTTCCCACATGATTCTGAGATGTCTGAAAGTTGTTTCATACCTGTGCACATAAAGACAAAAAAGTTGATTTCTCAGTGAATAGAATGCTTTGACATAAATGTAGTTTCCATTTCAATTGTACTCAAAAGTCCTGACTGCAAACCTAATGGAAACACCATAGGTTAGCTTTCCACATGATTATGAGAAGTTTGAAAGTTGTTTCATGGCTGTACACATCTACACAAAAAAGTTGTTATCTCAGTGCATGCAATGCTTAGAAAATACAAATAAAATACATTTGAATTTTACACCAAATACTTACTGCAAACCTAATGGAAACACTTTAGGTTAACTTCCCACATGATTCTGAGATGTCTGAAAGTTGTTTCATTCCTGTGCACATAAAGACAAAAAAGTTGATTTCTCAGTGAATAGAATGCTTTGACATAAAAGTAGTTTCCATTTCAATTGTACTCAAAAGTCCTGACTGCAAACCTAATGGAAACACCATAGGTTAACTTTCCACATGATTATGAGAAGTTTGAAAGTTGTTTCATGGCTGTACACATCAACACAAAAAGTTGTTATCTCAGCGCATGCAATGCTTAGACAATACAAGTAGTATACATTTCAATTTTACACCAAAGCACTTACTACAAACCTAATGGAAACACTGTAGGTTAACTTCCCACATGATTCTGAGATGTCTGAAAGTTGTTTCATACCTGTGCACATAAAGACAAAAAAGTTGATTTCTCAGTGAATAGAATGCTTTGACATAAATGTAGTTTCCATTTCAATTGTACTCAAAAGTCCTGACTGCAAACCTAATGGAAACACCATAGGTTAACTTTCCACATGATTATGAGAAGTTTGAAAGTTGTTTCATGGCTGTACACATCTACACAAAAAAGTTGTTATCTCAGTGCATGCAATGCTTAGAAAATACAAATAAAATACATTTGAATTTTACACCAAAGCACTTACTGCAAACCTAATGGAAACACTTTAGGTTAACTTCCCACATGATTCTGAGATGTCTGAAAGTTGTTTCATTCCTGTGCACATAAAGACAAAAAAGTTGATTTCTCAGTGAATAGAATGCTTTGACATAAATGTAGTTTCCATTTCAATTGTACTCAAAAGTCCTGACTGCAAACCTACTGGAAACACCATAGGTTAACTTTCCACATGATTATGAGTTGTTTGAAAGTTGTTTCATGGCTGTACACATCAACACAAAAAAGTTGTTATCTCAGTGCATGCAATGCTTAGAAAATACAAATAAAATACATTTGAATTTTACACCAAAGCACTTACTGCAAACCTAATGGAAACACTTTAGGTTAACTTTCCGCATGATTATGAGTAGTTTCAAAGTTGTTTCATGGCTGTACACATCAACACAAAAAAGTTGTAATCTCAGTGCATGCAATGCTTAGACAATGCAAATAGTATACATTTCAATTTTACACCAAAGCATTTACTGCAAACCTAATGGAAACACTTTAGGTTAACTTCCCACATGATTCTGAGATGTCTGAAAGTTGTTTCATTCCTGTGCACATAAAGACAAAAAAGTTGATTTCTCAGTGAATAGAATGCTTTGACATAAAAGTAGTTTCCATTTCAATTGTACTCAAAAGATCTGACTGCAAACCTAATGGTAACACTTTAGATTAACTTTCCACATGATTATGAGTAGTTTGAAAGTTGTTTCATGGTTGTACACATCTACACAAAAAAGTTGCTATCTCAGTGCATGCAATGCTTAGACTATACAAGTAGTATACATTTCAATTTTACACCAAAGCACTTACTACAAACCTAATGGAAACACTGTAGGTTAACTTCCCACATGATTCTGAGATGTCTGAAAGTTGTTTCATACCTGTGCACATAAAGACAAAAAAGTTGATTTCTCAGTGAACAGAATGCTTTGACATAAATGTAGTTTCCATTTCAATTGTACTCAAAAGTCCTGACTTCAAACCTACTGGAAACACCATAGGTTAACTTTCCACATGATTATGAGAAGTTTGAAAGTTGTTTCATGGCTGTACACATCTACACAAAAAAGTTGTTATCTCAGTGCATGCAATGCTTAGAAAATACAAATAAAATACATTTGAATTTTACACCAAATACTTACTGCAAACCTAATGGAAACACTTTAGGTTAACTTCCCACATGATTCTGAGATGTCTGAAAGTTGTTTCATTCCTGTGCACATAAAGACAAAAAAGTTGATTTCTCAGTGAATAGAATGCTTTGACATAAAAGTAGTTTCCATTTCAATTGTACTCAAAAGTCCTGACTGCAAACCTAATGGAAACACCATAGGTTAACTTTCCACATGATTATGAGAAGTTTGAAAGTTGTTTCATGGCTGTACACATCAACACAAAAAGTTGTTATCTCAGCGCATGCAATGCTTAGACAATACAAGTAGTATACATTTCAATTTTACACCAAAGCACTTACTACAAACCTAATGGAAACACTGTAGGTTAACTTCCCACATGATTCTGAGATGTCTGAAAGTTGTTTCATACCTGTGCACATAAAGACAAAAAAGTTGATTTCTCAGTGAATAGAATGCTTTGACATAAATGTAGTTTCCATTTCAATTGTACTCAAAAGTCCTGACTGCAAACCTAATGGAAACACCATAGGTTAACTTTCCACATGATTATGAGAAGTTTGAAAGTTGTTTCATGGCTGTACACATCTACACAAAAAAGTTGTTATCTCAGTGCATGCAATGCTTAGAAAATACAAATAAAATACATTTGAATTTTACACCAAAGCACTTACTGCAAACCTAATGGAAACACTTTAGGTTAACTTCCCACATGATTCTGAGATGTCTGAAAGTTGTTTCATTCCTGTGCACATAAAGACAAAAAAGTTGATTTCTCAGTGAATAGAATGCTTTGACATAAATGTAGTTTCCATTTCAATTGTACTCAAAAGTCCTGACTGCAAACCTACTGGAAACACCATAGGTTAACTTTCCACATGATTATGAGTTGTTTGAAAGTTGTTTCATGGCTGTACACATCAACACAAAAAAGTTGTTATCTCAGTGCATGCAATGCTTAGAAAATACAAATAAAATACATTTGAATTTTACACCAAAGCACTTACTGCAAACCTAATGGAAACACTTTAGGTTAACTTTCCACATGATTATGAGTAGTTTCAAAGTTGTTTCATGGCTGTACACATCAACACAAAAAAGTTGTAATCTCAGTGCATGCAATGCTTAGACAATGCAAATAGTATACATTTCAATTTTACACCAAAGCATTTACTGCAAACCTAATGGAAACACTTTAGGTTAACTTCCCACATGATTCTGAGATGTCTGAAAGTTGTTTCATTCCTGTGCACATAAAGACAAAAAAGTTGATTTCTCAGTGAATAGAATGCTTTGACATAAAAGTAGTTTCCATTTAAATTGTACTCAAAAGATCTGACTGCAAACCTAATGGTAACACTTTAGATTAACTTTCCACATGATTATGAGTAGTTTGAAAGTTGTTTCATGGTTGTACACATCTACACAAAAAAGTTGCTATCTCAGTGCATGCAATGCTTAGACTATACAAGTAGTATACATTTCAATTTTACACCAAAGCACTTACTACAAACCTAATGGAAACACTGTAGGTTAACTTCCCACATGATTCTGAGATGTCTGAAAGTTGTTTCATACCTGTGCACATAAAGACAAAAAAGTTGATTTCTCAGTGAACAGAATGCTTTGACATAAATGTAGTTTCCATTTCAATTGTACTCAAAAGTCCTGACTTCAAACCTACTGGAAACACCATAGGTTAACTTTCCACATGATTATGAGAAGTTTGAAAGTTGTTTCATGGCTGTACACATCTACACAAAAAAGTTGTTATCTCAGTGCATGCAATGCTTAGAAAATACAAATAAAATACATTTGAATTTTACACCAAATACTTACTGCAAACCTAATGGAAACACTTTAGGTTAACTTCCCACATGATTCTGAGATGTCTGAAAGTTGTTTCATTCCTGTGCACATAAAGACAAAAAAGTTGATTTCTCAGTGAATAGAATGCTTTGACATAAATGTAGTTTCCATTTCAATTGTACTCAAAAGTCCTGACTGCAAACCTAATGGAAACACTTTAGGTTAACTTTCCACATGATTATGAGTAGTTTGAAAGTTGTTTCATGGGTGTACACATCTACACAAAAAAGTTGCTATCTCAGTGCATGCAATGCTTGGACAATACAAATAGTATACATTTCAAATTTACACCAAAGTGCTTACTACAAACCTAATGGAAACACTTTAGGTTAACTTCCCACATGATTCTGAGATGTCTGAAAGTTGTTTCATACCTGTGCACATAAAGACAAAAAAGTTGATTTCTCAGTGAATAGAATGCTTTGACATAAATGTAGTTTCCATTTCAATTGTACTCAAAAGTCCTGACTGCAAACTGAATGGAAACACCTTAGGTTAAGTTTCCACATGATTATAAGTAGTTTGAAAGTTGTTTCTTTGCTGTACACATCAACACAAAAAAATTGTTATCTCAGTGCATGCACTGCTTAAACCTTACAAATAGTTTACAATTCAATTTTACACCAAAGCACTTACGGCTAACCTACTGGAAACACTTTAGGCTAACTTCCCACATGATTCTGAGATGTCTGAATGTTGTTTCATACCTGTGCACATAAAGACAAAAAAGTTGATTTCTCAGTGAATAGAATGCTTTGACATAAATGTAGTTTCCATTTCAATTGTACTCAAAAGTCCTGACTGCAAACCTACTGGAAACACCATAGGTTAACTTTCCACATGATTATGAGTTGTTTGAAAGTTGTTTCATGGCTGTACACATCAACACAAAAAAGTTGTTATCTCAGAGCATGCAATGCTTAGAAAATACAAATAAAATACATTTGAATTTTACACCAAAGCACTTACTGCAAACCTAATGGAAACACTTTAGGTTAACTTTCCACATGATTATGAGAAGTTTGAAAGTTGTTTCATGGTTGTACACATCTACACAAAAAAGTTGCTATCTCAGTGCATGCAATGCTTAGACTATACAAGTAGTATACATTTCAATTTTACACCAAAGCACTTACTACAAACCTAATGGAAACACTGTAGGTTAACTTCCCACATGATTCTGGAATGTCTGAAAGTTTTTTCATACCTGTGCACATAAAGACAAAAAAGTTGATTTCTCAGTGAACAGAATGCTTTGACATAAATGTAGTTTCCATTTCAATTGTACTCAAAAGTCCTGACTTCAAACCTACTGGAAACACCATAGGTTAACTTTCCACATGATTATGAGAAGTTTGAAAGTTGTTTCATGGCTGTACACATCTACACAAAAAAGTTGTTATCTCAGTGCATGCAAAGCTTAGAAAATACAAATAAAATACATTTGAATTTTACACCAAATACTTACTGCAAACCTAATGGAAACACTTTAGGTTAACTTCCCACATGATTCTGAGATGTCTGAAAGTTGTTTCATTCCTGTGCACATAAAGACAAAAAAGTTGATTTCTCAGTGAATAGAATGCTTTGACATAAAAGTAGTTTCAATTTCAATTGTAGTCAAAAGTCCTGACTGCAAACCTAATGGAAACACCATAGGTTAACTTTCCACATGATTATGAGAAGTTTGAAAGTTGTTTCATGGCTGTACACATCAACACAAAAAAGTTGTTATCTCAGCGCATGCAATGCTTAGACAATACAAATAGCATACATTTCAATTTTACACCAAAGCACTTACTGCAAACCTAATGGAAACACTTTAGGTTAACTTCCCACATGATTCTGAGATGTCTGAAAGTTGTTTCATACCTGTGCACATAAAGACAAAAAAGTTGATTTCTCAGTGAATAGAATGCTTTGACATAAATGTAGTTTCCATTTCAATTGTACTCAAAAGTCCTGACTGCAAACTGAATGGAAACACCTTAGGTTAAGTTACCACATGATTATAAGTAGTTTGAAAGTTGTTTCTTTGCTGTACACATCAACACAAAAAAATTGTTATCTCAGTGCATGCACTGCTTAGACCTTACAAATAGTTTACAATTCAATTTTACACCAAAGCACTTACGGCTAACCTACTGGAAACACTTTAGGCTAACTTCCCACATGATTCTGAGATGTCTGAAAGTTGTTTCATACCTGTGCACATAAAGACAAAAAAGTTGATTTCTCAGTGAATAGAATGCTTTGACATAAATGTAGTTTCCATTTCAATTGTACTCAAAAGGCCTGACTGCAAACTGAATGGAAACACCTTAGGTTAAGTTTCCACATGATTATAAGTAGTTTGAAAGTTGTTTCTTTGCTGTACACATCAACACAAAAAAATTGTTATCTCAGTGCATGCACTGCTTAGACCTTACAAATAGTTTACAATTCAATTTTACACCAAAGCACTTACGGCTAACCTACTGGAAACACTTTAGGCTAACTTCCCACATGATTCTGAGATGTCTGAAAGTTGTTTCATACCTGTGCACATAAAGACAAAAAAGTTGATTTCTCAGTGAATAGAATGCTTTGACATAAATGTAGTTTCCATTTCAATTGTACTCAAAAGTCCTGACTGCAAACCTACTGGAAACACCATAGGTTAACTTTCCACATGATTATGAGTTGTTTGAAAGTTGTTTCATGGCTGTACACATCAACACAAAAAAGTTGTTATCTCAGTGCATGCAATGCTTAGAAAATACAAATAAAATACATTTGAATTTTACACCAAAGCACTTACTGCAAACCTAATGGAAACACTTTAGGTTAACTTTCCACATGATTATGAGTAGTTTCAAAGTTGTTTCATTGCTGTACACATCAACACAAAAAAGTTGTTATCTCAGTGCATGCAATGCTTAGACAATGCAAATAGTATACATTTCAATTTTACACCAAAGCACTTACTGCAAACCTAATGGAAACAACTTAGATTAACTTCCCACATGATTCTGAGATGTCTGAAAGTTGTTTCATACCTGTGCACATAAAGACAAAAAAGTTGATTTCTCAGTGAATAGAATGCTTTGACATAAATGTAGTTTCCATTTCAATTGTACTCAAAAGTCCTGACTGCAAACCTAATGGAAACACCATTGGTTAACTTTCCACATGATTATGAGAAGTTTGAAAGTTGTTTCATGGCTGTACACATCAGCACAAAAAAGTTGTTATCTCAGCGCATGCAATGCTTAGACAATACAAATAGTATACATTTCAATTTTTCACCAAAGCATTTACTGCAAACCTAATGGAAACACTTTAGGTTAACTTCCCACATGATTCTGAGATGTCTGAAAGTTGTTTCATTCCTGTGCACATAAAGACAAAAAAGTTGATTTCTCAGTGAATAGAATGCTTTGACATAAAAGTAGTTTCCATTTCAATTGTACTCAAAAGATCTGACTGCAAACCTAATGGTAACACTTTAGATTAACTTTCCAAATGATTATGAGTAGTTTGAAAGTTGTTTCATGGCTGTACACATCTACACAAAAAAGTTGCTATCTCAGTGCATGCAATGCTTAGACAATACCAGTAGTATACTTTTCAATTTTACACGAAAGCACTTACTGCAAACCTGATGGAAACAACTTAGATTAACTTCCCACATAATTCTGAGATGTCTGAAAGTTGTTTCAAACCTGTGCACATAAAGACAAAAAAGTTGATTTCTCAGTGAATAGAATGCTTTGACATAAAAGTAGTTTCCATTTCAATTGTACTCAAAAGTTCTCTCTGCAAACCTGATGGTAACACTTTAGATTAACTTTCCACATGATTATGAGTAGTTTGAAAGTTGTTTCATGGCTGTACACATCAACACAAAAAAGTTGTTATCTCAGTGCATGCAATGCTTAGACAATACAAATAGTATACATTTCAGTTTTTCACCAAAGCACTTACTACAAACCTAATGGAATCACCTTAGGTTAACTTCCCACATAATTCTGAGATGTCTGAAAGTTGTTTCAAACCTGTGCACATAAAGACAAACAAGTTGATTCTCAGTGAATAGAATGCTTTGACATAAAAGTAGGTTCCATTTCAATTGTAGTCAAAAGTTCTGACTGCAAACCTAATGGTAACACTTTAGATTAACTTTCCACATGATTATGAGTAGTTTGAAAGTTGTTTCATGGCTGTACACATCTACACAAAAAAGTTGCTATCTCAGTGCATGCAATGCTTAGACAATACAAGTAGTATACATTTCAATTTTACACCAAAGCACTTACTACAAACCTAATGGAAACACTGTAGGTTAACTTCCCACATGATTCTGAGATGTCTGAAAGTTGTTTCATACCTGTGCACATAAAGACAAAAAAGTTGATTTCTCTGTGAATAGAATGCTTTGACATAAATGTAGTTTCCATTTCAATTGTACTCTAAAGTCCTGACTGCAAACCTAATGGAAACACCATAGGTTAACTTTCCACATGATTACGAGAAGTTTGAAAGTTGTTTCATGGCTGTACACATCAACACAAAGAAGTTGTTATCTCAGTGCATGCAATGCTTAGACAATACAAATAGTATACATTTCAGTTTTTCACCAAAGCACTTACTACAAACCTAATGGAATCACCTTAGGTTAACTTCCCACATAATTCTGAGATGTCTGAAAGTTGTTTCAAACCTGTGCACATAAAGACAAAAAAGTTGATTCTCAGTGAATAGAATGCTTTGACATAAAAGTAGTTTCCATTTCAATTGTACTCAAAAGTTCTGACTGCAAACCTAATGGTAACACTTTAGATTAACTTTCCACATGATTATGAGTAGTTTGAAAGTTGTTTCATGGCTGTACACATCTACACAAAAAAGTTGCTATCTCAGTGCATGCAATGCTTAGACAATACAAGTAGTATACATTTCAATTTTACACCAAAGCACTTACTGCAAACCTAATGGAAACACTTTAGGTTTACTTCCCACATGATTCTGAGATGTCTGAAAGTTGTTTCATTCCTGTGCACATAAAGACAAAAAAGTTGATTTCTCAGTGAATAGAATGCTTTGACATAAATGTAGTTTCCATTTCAATTGTACTCAAAAGTCCTGACTGCAAACTGAATGGAAACACCTTAGGTTAAGTTTCCACATGATTATAAGTAGTTTGAAAGTTGTTTCTTTGCTGTACACATCAACACAAAAAAATTGTTATCTCAGTGCATGCACTGCTTAGACCTTACAAATAGTTTACAATTCAATTTTACACCAAAGCACTTACGGCTAACCTACTGGAAACACTTTAGGCTAACTTCCCACATGATTCTGAGATGTCTGAAAGTTGTTTCATACCTGTGCTCATAAAGACAAAAAAGTTGATTTCTCAGTGAATAGAATGCTTTGACATAAATGTAGTTTCCATTTCAATTGTACTCAAAAGTCCTGACTGCAAACCTACTGGAAACACCATAGGTTAACTTTCCACATGATTATGAGTTGTTTGAAAGTTGTTTCATGGCTGTACACATCAACACAAAAAAGTTGTTATCTCAGAGCATGCAATGCTTAGAAAATACAAATAAAATACATTTGAATTTTACACCAAAGCACTTACTGCAAACCTAATGGAAACACTGTAGGTTAACTTTCCACATGATTATGAGAAGTTTGAAAGTTGTTTCATGGTTGTACACATCTACACAAAAAAGTTGCTATCTCAGTGCATGCAATGCTTAGACTATACAAGTAGTATACATTTCAATTTTACACCAAAGCACTTACTACAAACCTAATGGAAACACTGTAGGTTAACTTCCCACATGATTCTGGAATGTCTGAAAGTTGTTTCATACCTGTGCACATAAAGACAAAAAAGTTGATTTCTCAGTGAACAGAATGCTTTGACATAAATGTAGTTTCCATTTCAATTGTACTCTAAAGTCCTGACTTCAAACCTACTGGAAACACCATAGGTTAACTTTCCACATGATTATGAGAAGTTTGAAAGTTGTTTCATGGCTGTACACATCTACACAAAAAAGTTGTTATCTCAGTGCATGCAATGCTTAGAAAATACAAATAAAATACATTTGAATTTTACACCAAATACTTACTGCAAACCTAATGGAAACACTTTAGGTTAACTTCCCACATGATTCTGAGATGTCTGAAAGTTGTTTCATTCCTGTGCACATAAAGACAAAAAAGTTGATTTCTCAGTGAATAGAATGCTTTGACATAAAAGTAGTTTCCATTTCAATTGTACTCAAAAGTCCTGACTGCAAACCTAATGGAAACACCATAGGTTAACTTTCCACATGATTATGAGAAGTTTGAAAGTTGTTTCATGGCTGTACACATCTACACAAAAAAGTTGTTATCTCAGTGCATGCAATGCTTAAAAAATACAAATAAAATACATTTGAATTTTACACCAAATACTTACTGCAAACCTAATGGAAACACTTTAGGTTAACTTCCCACATGATTCTGAGATGTCTGAAAGTTGTTTCATTCCTGTGCACATAAAGACAAAAAAGTTGATTTCTCAGTGAATAGAATGCTTTGACATAAAAGTAGTTTCCATTTCAATTGTACTCAAAAGTCCTGACTGCAAACCTAATGGAAACACCATAGGTTAACTTTCCACATGATTATGAGAAGTTTGAAAGTTGTTTCATGGCTGTACACATCAACAGAAAAAAGTTGTTATCTCAGCGCATGCAATGCTTAGACAATACAAATAGCATACATTTCAATTTTACACCAAAGCACTTACTGCAAACCTAATGGAAACACTTTAGGTTAACTTCCCACATGATTCTGAGATGTCTGAAAGTTGTTTCATACCTGTGCACATAAAGACAAAAAAGTTGATTTCTCAGTGAATAGAATGCTTTGACATAAATGTAGTTCCATTTCAATTGTACTCAAAAGTCCTGACTGCAAACTGAATGGAAACACCTTAGGTTAAGTTTCCACATGATTATAAGTAGTTTGAAAGTTGTTTCTTTGCTGTACACATCAACACAAAAAAATTGTTATCTCAGTGCATGCACTGCTTAGACCTTACAAATAGTTTGCAATTCAATTTTACACCAAAGCACTTACGGCTAACCTACTGGAAACACTTTAGGCTAACTTCCCACATGATTCTGAGATGTCTGAAAGTTGTTTCATACCTGTGCACATAAAGACAAAAAAGTTGATTTCTCAGTGAATAGAATGCTTTGACACAAATGTAGTTTCCATTTCAATTGTACTCAAAAGTCCTGACTGCAAACCTACTGGAAACACCATAGGTTAACTTTCCACATGATAATGAGTTGTTTGAAAGTTGTTTCATGGCTGTACACATCAACACAAAAAAGTTGTTATCTCAGTGCATGCAATGCTTAGAAAATACAAATAAAATACATTTGAATTTTACACCAAAGCACTTACTGCAAACCTAATGGAAACACTTTAGGTTAACTTTCCACATGATTATGAGTAGTTTCAAAGTTGTTTCATTGCTGTACACATCAACACAAAAAAGTTGTTATCTCAGTGCATGCAATGCTTAGACAATGCAAATAGTATACATTTCAATTTTACACCAAAGCACTTACTGTAAAGCTAATGGAATCACCTTAGGTTAACTTCCCACATAATTCTGAGATGTCTGAAAGCTGTTTCAAACCTGTGCACATAAAGACAAAAAAGTTGATTCTCAGTGAATAGAATGCTTTGACATAAAAATAGTTTCCATTTCAATTGTACTCAAAAGTTCTGACTGCAAACCTAATGGTAACACTTTAGATTAACTTTCCACATGATTATGAGTAGTTTCAAAGTTGTTTCATGGCTGTACACATCTACACAAAAAAGTTGCTCTCTCAGTGCATGCAATGCTTAGACAATACAAGTAGTATACATTTCAATTTTACACCAAAGCACTTACTGCAAACCTAATGGAAACACTTTAGGTTAACTTCCCACATGATTCTGAGATGTCTGAAAGTTGTTTCATTCCTGTGCACATAAAGACAAAAAAGTTGATTTCTCAGTGAATAGAATGCTTTGACATAAATGTAGTTTCCATTTCAATTGTACTCAAAAGTCCTGACTGCAAACCTACTGGAAACACCATAGGTTAACTTTCCACATGATTATGAGTTGTTTGAAAGTTGTTTCATGGCTGTACACATCAACACAAAAAAGTTGTTATCTCAGTGCATGCAATGCTTAGAAAATACAAATAAAATACATTTGAATTTTACACCAAAGCACTTACTGCAAACCTAATGGAAACACTTTAGGTTAACTTCCCACATGATTCTGAGATGTCTGAAAGTTGTTTCATTCCTGTGCACATAAAGACAAAAAAGCTGATTTCTCAGTGAATAGAATGCTTTGACATAAATGTAGTTTCCATTTCAATTGTACTCAAAAGTCCTGACTGCAAACCTACTGGAAACACCATAGGGTAACTTTCCACATGATTATGAGTTGTTTGAAAGTTGTTTCATGGCTGTACACATCAACACAAAAAAGTTGTTATCTCAGTGCATGCAATGCTTAGAAAATACAAATAAAATACATTTGAATTTTACACCAAAGCACTTACTGCAAACCTAATGGAAACACTTTAGGTTAACTTTCCACATGATTATGAGTAGTTTCAAAGTTGTTTCATGGCTGTACACATCAACACAAAAAAGTTGTTATCTCAGTGCATGCAATGCTTAGACAATGCAAATAGTATACATTTCAATTTTACACCAAAGCATTTACTGCAAACCTAATGGAAACACTTTAGGTTAACTTCCCACATGATTCTGAGATGTCTGAAAGTTGTTTCATTCCTGTGCACATAAAGACAAAAAAGTTGATTTCTCAGTGAATAGAATGCTTTGACATAAAAGTAGTTTCCATTTCAATTGTACTCAAAAGATCTGACTGCAAACCTAATGGTAACACTTTAGATTAACTTTCCACATGATTATGAGTAGTTTGAAAGTTGTTTCATGGTTGTACACATCTACACAAAAAAGTTGCTATCTCAGTGCATGCAATGCTTAGACTATACAAGTAGTATACATTTCAATTTTACACCAAAGCACTTACTACAAACCTAATGGAAACACTGTAGGTTAACTTCCCACATGATTCTGAGATGTCTGAAAGTTGTTTCATACCTGTGCACATAAAGACAAAAAAGTTGATTTCTCAGTGAACAGAATGCTTTGACATAAATGTAGTTTCCATTTCAATTGTACTCAAAAGTCCTGACTTCAAACCTACTGGAAACACCATAGGTTAACTTTCCACATGATTATGAGAAGTTTGAAAGTTGTTTCATGGCTGTACACATCTACACAAAAAAGTTGTTATCTCAGTGCATGCAATGCTTAGAAAATACAAATAAAATACATTTGAATTTTACACCAAATACTTACTGCAAACCTAATGGAAACACTTTAGGTTAACTTCCCACATGATTCTGAGATGTCTGAAAGTTGTTTCATTCCTGTGCACATAAAGACAAAAAAGTTGATTTCTCAGTGAATAGAATGCTTTGACATAAATGTAGTTTCCATTTCAATTGTACTCAAAAGTCCTGACTGCAAACCTAATGGAAACACTTTAGGTTAACTTTCCACATGATTATGAGTAGTTTGAAAGTTGTTTCATGGCTGTACACATCTACACAAAAAAGTTGCTATCTCAGTGCATGCAATGCTTGGACAATACAAATAGTATACATTTCAAATTTACACCAAAGCGCTTACTACAAACCTAATGGAAACACTTTAGGTTAACTTCCCACATGATTCTGAGATGTCTGAAAGTTGTTTCATACCTGTGCAACTAAAGACAAAAAAGTTGATTTCTCAGTGAATAGAATGCTTTGACATAAAAGTAGTTTCCATTTCAATTGTACTCAAAAGTCCTGACTGCAAACCTAATGGAAACACCATAGGTTAACTTTCCACATGATTATGAGAAGTTTGAAAGTTGTTTCATGGCTGTACACATCAACACAAAAAAGTTGTTATCTCAGCGCATGCAATGCTTAGACAATACAAATAGCATACATTTCAATTTTACACCAAAGCACTTACTGCAAACCTAATGGAAACACTTTAGGTTAACTTCCCACATGATTCTGAGATGTCTGAAAGTTGTTTCATACCTGTGGACATAAAGACAAAAAAGTTGATTTCTCAGTGAATAGAATGCTTTGACATAAATGTAGTTTCCATTTCAATTGTACTCAAAAGTCCTGACTGCAAACTGAATGGAAACACCTTAGGTTAAGTTTCCACATGATTATAAGTAGTTTGAAAGTTGTTTCTTTGCTGTACACATCAACACAAAAAAATTGTTATCTCAGTGCATGCACTGCTTAGACCTTACAAATAGTTTACAATTCAATTTTACACCAAAGCACTTACGGCTAACCTACTGGAAACACTTTAGGCTAACTTCCCACATGATTCTGAGATGTCTGAAAGTTGTTTCATACCTGTGCACATAAAGACAAAAAAGTTGATTTCTCAGTGAATAGAATGCTTTGACATAAATGTAGTTTCCATTTCAATTGTACTCAAAAGTCCTGACTGCAAACCTACTGGAAACACCATAGGTTAACTTTCCACATGATTATGAGTTGTTTGAAAGTTGTTTCATGGCTGTACACATCAACACAAAAAAGTTGTTATCTCAGAGCATGCAATGCTTAGAAAATACAAATAAAATACATTTGAATTTTACACCAAAGCACTTACTGCAAACCTAATGGAAACACTTTAGGTTAACTTTCCACATGATTATGAGAAGTTTGAAAGTTGTTTCATGGTTGTACACATCTACACAAAAAAGTTGCTATCTCAGTGCATGCAATGCTTAGACTATACAAGTAGTATACATTTCAATTTTACACCAAAGCACTTACTACAAACCTAATGGAAACACTGTAGGTTAACTTCCCACATGATTCTGGAATGTCTGAAAGTTTTTTCATACCTGTGCACATAAAGACAAAAAAGTTGATTTCTCAGTGAAGAGAATGCTTTGACATAAATGTAGTTTCCATTTCAATTGTACTCAAAAGTCCTGACTTCAAACCTACTGGAAACACCATAGGTTAACTTTCCACATGATTATGAGAAGTTTGAAAGTTGTTTCATGGCTGTACACATCTACACAAAAAAGTTGTTATCTCAGTGCATGCAATGCTTAGAAAATACAAATAAATTACATTTGAATTTTACACCAAATACTTACTGCAAACCTAATGGAAACACTTTAGGTTAACTTCCCACATGATTCTGAGATGTCTGAAAGTTGTTTCATTCCTGTGCACATAAAGACAAAAAAGTTGATTTCTCAGTGAATAGAATGCTTTGACATAAAAGTAGCTTCCATTTCAATTGTACTCAAAAGTCCTGACTGCAAACCTAATGGAAACACCATAGGTTAACTTTCCACATGATTATGAGAAGTTTGAAAGTTGTTTCATGGCTGTACACATCAACACAAAAAAGTTGTTATCTCAGCGCATGCAATGCTTAGACAATACAAATAGCATACATTTCAATTTTACACCAAAGCACTTACTGCAAACCTAATGGAAACACTTTAGGTTAACTTCCCACATGATTCTGAGATGTCTGAAAGTTGTTTCATACCTGTGCACATAAAGACAAAAAAGTTGATTTCTCAGTGAATAGAATGCTTTGACATAAATGTAGTTTCCATTTCAATTGTACTCAAAAGTCCTGACTGCAAACTGAATGGAAACACCTTAGGTTAAGTTTCCACATGATTATAAGTAGTTTGAAAGTTGTTTCTTTGCTGTACACATCAACACAAAAAAATTGTTATCTCAGTGCATGCACAGCTTAGACCTTACAAATAGTTTACAATTCAATTTTACACCAAAGCACTTACGGCTAACCTACTGGAAACACTTTAGGCTAACTTCCCACATGATTCTGAGATGTCTGAAAGTTGTTTCATACCTGTGCACATAAAGACAAAAAAGTTGATTTCTCAGTGAATAGAATGCTTTGACATAAATGTAGTTTCCATTTCAATTGTACTCAAAAGTCCTGACTGCAAACCTACTGGAAACACCATAGGTTAACTTTCCACATGATTATGAGTTGTTTGAAAGTTGTTTCATGGCTGTACACATCAACACAAAAAAGTTGTTATCTCAGTGCATGCAATGCTTAGAAAATACAAATAAAATACATTTGAATTTTACACCAAAGCACTTACTGCAAACCTAATGGAAACACTTTAGGTTAACTTTCCACATGATTATGAGTAGTTTCAAAGTTGTTTCATTGCTGTACACATCAACACAAAAAAGTTGTTATCTCAGTGCATGCAATGCTTAGACAAAGCAAATAGTATACATTTCAATTTTACACCAAAGCACTTACTGCAAACCTAATGGAAACAACTTAGATTAACTTCCCACATGATTCTGAGATGTCTGAAAGTTGTTTCATTCCTGTGCACATAAAGACAAAAAAGTTGATTTCTCAGTGAATAGAATGCTTTGACATAAAAGTAGTTTCCATTTCAATTGTACTCAAAAGATCTGACTGCAAACCTAATGGTAACACTTTAGATTAACTTTCCAAATGATTATGAGTAGTTTGAAAGTTGTTTCATGGCTGTACACATCTACACAAAAAAGTTGCTATCTCAGTGCATGCAATGCTTAGACAATACCAGTAGTATACTTTTCAATTTTACACGAAAGCACTTACTGCAAACCTGATGGAAACAACTTAGATTAACTTCCCACATAATTCTGAGATGTCTGAAAGTTGTTTCAAACCTGTGCACATAAAGACAAAAAAGTTGATTTCTCAGTGAATAGAATGCTTTGACATAAAAGTAGTTTCCATTTCAATTGTACTCAAAAGTTCTCTCTGCAAACCTGATGGTAACACTTTAGATTAACTTTCCACATGATTATGAGTAGTTTGAAAGTTGTTTCATGGCTGTACACATCAACACAAAAAAGTTGTTATCTCAGTGCATGCAATGCTTAGACAATACAAATAGTATACATTTCAGTTTTTCACCAAAGCACTTACTACAAACCTAATGGAATCACCTTAGGTTAACTTCCCACATAATTCTGAGATGTCTGAAAGTTGTTTCAAACCTGTGCACATAAAGACAAACAAGTTGATTCTCAGTGAATAGAATGCTTTGACATAAAAGTAGGTTCCATTTCAATTGTAGTCAAAAGTTCTGACTGCAAACCTAATGGTAACACTTTAGATTAACTTTCCACATGATTATGAGTAGTTTGAAAGTTGTTTCATGGCTGTACACATCTACACAAAAAAGTTGCTATCTCAGTGCATGCAATGCTTAGACAATACAAGTAGTATACATTTCAATTTTACACCAAAGCACTTACTACAAACCTAATGGAAACACTGTAGGTTAACTTCCCACATGATTCTGAGATGTCTGAAAGTTGTTTCATACCTGTGCACATAAAGACAAAAAAGTTGATTTCTCTGTGAATAGAATGCTTTGACATAAATGTAGTTTCCATTTCAATTGTACTCTAAAGTCCTGACTGCAAACCTAATGGAAACACCATAGGTTAACTTTCCACATGATTACGAGAAGTTTGAAAGTTGTTTCATGGCTGTACACATCAACACAAAGAAGTTGTTATCTCAGTGCATGCAATGCTTAGACAATACAAATAGTATACATTTCAGTTTTTCACCAAAGCACTTACTACAAACCTAATGGAATCACCTTAGGTTAACTTCCCACATAATTCTGAGATGTCTGAAAGTTGTTTCAAACCTGTGCACATAAAGACAAAAAAGTTGATTCTCAGTGAATAGAATGCTTTGACATAAAAGTAGTTTCCATTTCAATTGTACTCAAAAGTTCTGACTGCAAACCTAATGGTAACACTTTAGATTAACTTTCCACATGATTATGAGTAGTTTGAAAGTTGTTTCATGGCTGTACACATCTACACAAAAAAGTTGCTATCTCAGTGCATGCAATGCTTAGACAATACAAGTAGTATACATTTCAATTTTACACCAAAGCACTTACTGCAAACCTAATGGAAACACTTTAGGTTTACTTCCCACATGATTCTGAGATGTCTGAAAGTTGTTTCATTCCTGTGCACATAAAGACAAAAAAGTTGATTTCTCAGTGAATAGAATGCTTTGACATAAATGTAGTTTCCATTTCAATTGTACTCAAAAGTCCTGACTGCAAACTGAATGGAAACACCTTAGGTTAAGTTTCCACATGATTATAAGTAGTTTGAAAGTTGTTTCTTTGCTGTACACATCAACACAAAAAAATTGTTATCTCAGTGCATGCACTGCTTAGACCTTACAAATAGTTTACAATTCAATTTTACACCAAAGCACTTACGGCTAACCTACTGGAAACACTTTAGGCTAACTTCCCACATGATTCTGAGATGTCTGAAAGTTGTTTCATACCTGTGCTCATAAAGACAAAAAAGTTGATTTCTCAGTGAATAGAATGCTTTGACATAAATGTAGTTTCCATTTCAATTGTACTCAAAAGTCCTGACTGCAAACCTACTGGAAACACCATAGGTTAACTTTCCACATGATTATGAGTTGTTTGAAAGTTGTTTCATGGCTGTACACATCAACACAAAAAAGTTGTTATCTCAGAGCATGCAATGCTTAGAAAATACAAATAAAATACATTTGAATTTTACACCAAAGCACTTACTGCAAACCTAATGGAAACACTGTAGGTTAACTTTCCACATGATTATGAGAAGTTTGAAAGTTGTTTCATGGTTGTACACATCTACACAAAAAAGTTGCTATCTCAGTGCATGCAATGCTTAGACTATACAAGTAGTATACATTTCAATTTTACACCAAAGCACTTACTACAAACCTAATGGAAACACTGTAGGTTAACTTCCCACATGATTCTGGAATGTCTGAAAGTTGTTTCATACCTGTGCACATAAAGACAAAAAAGTTGATTTCTCAGTGAACAGAATGCTTTGACATAAATGTAGTTTCCATTTCAATTGTACTCTAAAGTCCTGACTTCAAACCTACTGGAAACACCATAGGTTAACTTTCCACATGATTATGAGAAGTTTGAAAGTTGTTTCATGGCTGTACACATCTACACAAAAAAGTTGTTATCTCAGTGCATGCAATGCTTAGAAAATACAAATAAAATACATTTGAATTTTACACCAAATACTTACTGCAAACCTAATGGAAACACTTTAGGTTAACTTCCCACATGATTCTGAGATGTCTGAAAGTTGTTTCATTCCTGTGCACATAAAGACAAAAAAGTTGATTTCTCAGTGAATAGAATGCTTTGACATAAAAGTAGTTTCCATTTCAATTGTACTCAAAAGTCCTGACTGCAAACCTAATGGAAACACCATAGGTTAACTTTCCACATGATTATGAGAAGTTTGAAAGTTGTTTCATGGCTGTACACATCTACACAAAAAAGTTGTTATCTCAGTGCATGCAATGCTTAAAAAATACAAATAAAATACATTTGAATTTTACACCAAATACTTACTGCAAACCTAATGGAAACACTTTAGGTTAACTTCCCACATGATTCTGAGATGTCTGAAAGTTGTTTCATTCCTGTGCACATAAAGACAAAAAAGTTGATTTCTCAGTGAATAGAATGCTTTGACATAAAAGTAGTTTCCATTTCAATTGTACTCAAAAGTCCTGACTGCAAACCTAATGGAAACACCATAGGTTAACTTTCCACATGATTATGAGAAGTTTGAAAGTTGTTTCATGGCTGTACACATCAACAGAAAAAAGTTGTTATCTCAGCGCATGCAATGCTTAGACAATACAAATAGCATACATTTCAATTTTACACCAAAGCACTTACTGCAAACCTAATGGAAACACTTTAGGTTAACTTCCCACATGATTCTGAGATGTCTGAAAGTTGTTTCATACCTGTGCACATAAAGACAAAAAAGTTGATTTCTCAGTGAATAGAATGCTTTGACATAAATGTAGTTCCATTTCAATTGTACTCAAAAGTCCTGACTGCAAACTGAATGGAAACACCTTAGGTTAAGTTTCCACATGATTATAAGTAGTTTGAAAGTTGTTTCTTTGCTGTACACATCAACACAAAAAAATTGTTATCTCAGTGCATGCACTGCTTAGACCTTACAAATAGTTTGCAATTCAATTTTACACCAAAGCACTTACGGCTAACCTACTGGAAACACTTTAGGCTAACTTCCCACATGATTCTGAGATGTCTGAAAGTTGTTTCATACCTGTGCACATAAAGACAAAAAAGTTGATTTCTCAGTGAATAGAATGCTTTGACACAAATGTAGTTTCCATTTCAATTGTACTCAAAAGTCCTGACTGCAAACCTACTGGAAACACCATAGGTTAACTTTCCACATGATAATGAGTTGTTTGAAAGTTGTTTCATGGCTGTACACATCAACACAAAAAAGTTGTTATCTCAGTGCATGCAATGCTTAGAAAATACAAATAAAATACATTTGAATTTTACACCAAAGCACTTACTGCAAACCTAATGGAAACACTTTAGGTTAACTTTCCACATGATTATGAGTAGTTTCAAAGTTGTTTCATTGCTGTACACATCAACACAAAAAAGTTGTTATCTCAGTGCATGCAATGCTTAGACAATGCAAATAGTATACATTTCAATTTTACACCAAAGCACTTACTGTAAAGCTAATGGAATCACCTTAGGTTAACTTCCCACATAATTCTGAGATGTCTGAAAGCTGTTTCAAACCTGTGCACATAAAGACAAAAAAGTTGATTCTCAGTGAATAGAATGCTTTGACATAAAAATAGTTTCCATTTCAATTGTACTCAAAAGTTCTGACTGCAAACCTAATGGTAACACTTTAGATTAACTTTCCACATGATTATGAGTAGTTTCAAAGTTGTTTCATGGCTGTACACATCTACACAAAAAAGTTGCTCTCTCAGTGCATGCAATGCTTAGACAATACAAGTAGTATACATTTCAATTTTACACCAAAGCACTTACTGCAAACCTAATGGAAACACTTTAGGTTAACTTCCCACATGATTCTGAGATGTCTGAAAGTTGTTTCATTCCTGTGCACATAAAGACAAAAAAGTTGATTTCTCAGTGAATAGAATGCTTTGACATAAATGTAGTTTCCATTTCAATTGTACTCAAAAGTCCTGACTGCAAACCTACTGGAAACACCATAGGTTAACTTTCCACATGATTATGAGTTGTTTGAAAGTTGTTTCATGGCTGTACACATCAACACAAAAAAGTTGTTATCTCAGTGCATGCAATGCTTAGAAAATACAAATAAAATACATTTGAATTTTACACCAAAGCACTTACTGCAAACCTAATGGAAACACTTTAGGTTAACTTCCCACATGATTCTGAGATGTCTGAAAGTTGTTTCATTCCTGTGCACATAAAGACAAAAAAGCTGATTTCTCAGTGAATAGAATGCTTTGACATAAATGTAGTTTCCATTTCAATTGTACTCAAAAGTCCTGACTGCAAACCTACTGGAAACACCATAGGGTAACTTTCCACATGATTATGAGTTGTTTGAAAGTTGTTTCATGGCTGTACACATCAACACAAAAAAGTTGTTATCTCAGTGCATGCAATGCTTAGAAAATACAAATAAAATACATTTGAATTTTACACCAAAGCACTTACTGCAAACCTAATGGAAACACTTTAGGTTAACTTTCCACATGATTATGAGTAGTTTCAAAGTTGTTTCATGGCTGTACACATCAACACAAAAAAGTTGTTATCTCAGTGCATGCAATGCTTAGACAATGCAAATAGTATACATTTCAATTTTACACCAAAGCATTTACTGCAAACCTAATGGAAACACTTTAGGTTAACTTCCCACATGATTCTGAGATGTCTGAAAGTTGTTTCATTCCTGTGCACATAAAGACAAAAAAGTTGATTTCTCAGTGAATAGAATGCTTTGACATAAAAGTAGTTTCCATTTCAATTGTACTCAAAAGATCTGACTGCAAACCTAATGGTAACACTTTAGATTAACTTTCCACATGATTATGAGTAGTTTGAAAGTTGTTTCATGGTTGTACACATCTACACAAAAAAGTTGCTATCTCAGTGCATGCAATGCTTAGACTATACAAGTAGTATACATTTCAATTTTACACCAAAGCACTTACTACAAACCTAATGGAAACACTGTAGGTTAACTTCCCACATGATTCTGAGATGTCTGAAAGTTGTTTCATACCTGTGCACATAAAGACAAAAAAGTTGATTTCTCAGTGAACAGAATGCTTTGACATAAATGTAGTTTCCATTTCAATTGTACTCAAAAGTCCTGACTTCAAACCTACTGGAAACACCATAGGTTAACTTTCCACATGATTATGAGAAGTTTGAAAGTTGTTTCATGGCTGTACACATCTACACAAAAAAGTTGTTATCTCAGTGCATGCAATGCTTAGAAAATACAAATAAAATACATTTGAATTTTACACCAAATACTTACTGCAAACCTAATGGAAACACTTTAGGTTAACTTCCCACATGATTCTGAGATGTCTGAAAGTTGTTTCATTCCTGTGCACATAAAGACAAAAAAGTTGATTTCTCAGTGAATAGAATGCTTTGACATAAATGTAGTTTCCATTTCAATTGTACTCAAAAGTCCTGACTGCAAACCTAATGGAAACACTTTAGGTTAACTTTCCACATGATTATGAGTAGTTTGAAAGTTGTTTCATGGCTGTACACATCTACACAAAAAAGTTGCTATCTCAGTGCATGCAATGCTTGGACAATACAAATAGTATACATTTCAAATTTACACCAAAGCGCTTACTACAAACCTAATGGAAACACTTTAGGTTAACTTCCCACATGATTCTGAGATGTCTGAAAGTTGTTTCATACCTGTGCAACTAAAGACAAAAAAGTTGATTTCTCAGTGAATAGAATGCTTTGACATAAAAGTAGTTTCCATTTCAATTGTACTCAAAAGTCCTGACTGCAAACCTAATGGAAACACCATAGGTTAACTTTCCACATGATTATGAGAAGTTTGAAAGTTGTTTCATGGCTGTACACATCAACACAAAAAAGTTGTTATCTCAGCGCATGCAATGCTTAGACAATACAAATAGCATACATTTCAATTTTACACCAAAGCACTTACTGCAAACCTAATGGAAACACTTTAGGTTAACTTCCCACATGATTCTGAGATGTCTGAAAGTTGTTTCATACCTGTGGACATAAAGACAAAAAAGTTGATTTCTCAGTGAATAGAATGCTTTGACATAAATGTAGTTTCCATTTCAATTGTACTCAAAAGTCCTGACTGCAAACTGAATGGAAACACCTTAGGTTAAGTTTCCACATGATTATAAGTAGTTTGAAAGTTGTTTCTTTGCTGTACACATCAACACAAAAAAATTGTTATCTCAGTGCATGCACTGCTTAGACCTTACAAATAGTTTACAATTCAATTTTACACCAAAGCACTTACGGCTAACCTACTGGAAACACTTTAGGCTAACTTCCCACATGATTCTGAGATGTCTGAAAGTTGTTTCATACCTGTGCACATAAAGACAAAAAAGTTGATTTCTCAGTGAATAGAATGCTTTGACATAAATGTAGTTTCCATTTCAATTGTACTCAAAAGTCCTGACTGCAAACCTACTGGAAACACCATAGGTTAACTTTCCACATGATTATGAGTTGTTTGAAAGTTGTTTCATGGCTGTACACATCAACACAAAAAAGTTGTTATCTCAGAGCATGCAATGCTTAGAAAATACAAATAAAATACATTTGAATTTTACACCAAAGCACTTACTGCAAACCTAATGGAAACACTTTAGGTTAACTTTCCACATGATTATGAGAAGTTTGAAAGTTGTTTCATGGTTGTACACATCTACACAAAAAAGTTGCTATCTCAGTGCATGCAATGCTTAGACTATACAAGTAGTATACATTTCAATTTTACACCAAAGCACTTACTACAAACCTAATGGAAACACTGTAGGTTAACTTCCCACATGATTCTGGAATGTCTGAAAGTTTTTTCATACCTGTGCACATAAAGACAAAAAAGTTGATTTCTCAGTGAAGAGAATGCTTTGACATAAATGTAGTTTCCATTTCAATTGTACTCAAAAGTCCTGACTTCAAACCTACTGGAAACACCATAGGTTAACTTTCCACATGATTATGAGAAGTTTGAAAGTTGTTTCATGGCTGTACACATCTACACAAAAAAGTTGTTATCTCAGTGCATGCAATGCTTAGAAAATACAAATAAATTACATTTGAATTTTACACCAAATACTTACTGCAAACCTAATGGAAACACTTTAGGTTAACTTCCCACATGATTCTGAGATGTCTGAAAGTTGTTTCATTCCTGTGCACATAAAGACAAAAAAGTTGATTTCTCAGTGAATAGAATGCTTTGACATAAAAGTAGCTTCCATTTCAATTGTACTCAAAAGTCCTGACTGCAAACCTAATGGAAACACCATAGGTTAACTTTCCACATGATTATGAGAAGTTTGAAAGTTGTTTCATGGCTGTACACATCAACACAAAAAAGTTGTTATCTCAGCGCATGCAATGCTTAGACAATACAAATAGCATACATTTCAATTTTACACCAAAGCACTTACTGCAAACCTAATGGAAACACTTTAGGTTAACTTCCCACATGATTCTGAGATGTCTGAAAGTTGTTTCATACCTGTGCACATAAAGACAAAAAAGTTGATTTCTCAGTGAATAGAATGCTTTGACATAAATGTAGTTTCCATTTCAATTGTACTCAAAAGTCCTGACTGCAAACTGAATGGAAACACCTTAGGTTAAGTTTCCACATGATTATAAGTAGTTTGAAAGTTGTTTCTTTGCTGTACACATCAACACAAAAAAATTGTTATCTCAGTGCATGCACAGCTTAGACCTTACAAATAGTTTACAATTCAATTTTACACCAAAGCACTTACGGCTAACCTACTGGAAACACTTTAGGCTAACTTCCCACATGATTCTGAGATGTCTGAAAGTTGTTTCATACCTGTGCACATAAAGACAAAAAAGTTGATTTCTCAGTGAATAGAATGCTTTGACATAAATGTAGTTTCCATTTCAATTGTACTCAAAAGTCCTGACTGCAAACCTACTGGAAACACCATAGGTTAACTTTCCACATGATTATGAGTTGTTTGAAAGTTGTTTCATGGCTGTACACATCAACACAAAAAAGTTGTTATCTCAGTGCATGCAATGCTTAGAAAATACAAATAAAATACATTTGAATTTTACACCAAAGCACTTACTGCAAACCTAATGGAAACACTTTAGGTTAACTTTCCACATGATTATGAGTAGTTTCAAAGTTGTTTCATTGCTGTACACATCAACACAAAAAAGTTGTTATCTCAGTGCATGCAATGCTTAGACAAAGCAAATAGTATACATTTCAATTTTACACCAAAGCACTTACTGCAAACCTAATGGAAACAACTTAGATTAACTTCCCACATGATTCTGAGATGTCTGAAAGTTGTTTCATACCTGTGCACATAAAGACAAAAAAGTTGATTTCTCAGTGAATAGAATGCTTTGACATAAAAGTAGTTTCCATTTCAATTGTACTCAAAAGATCTGACTGCAAACCTAATGGTAACACTTTAGATTAACTTTCCACATGATTATGAGTAGTTTGAAAGTTGTTTCATGGCTGTACACATCTACACAAAAAAGTTGCTATCTCAGTGCATGCAATGCTTAGACAATACCAGTAGTATACATTTCAATTTTACACGAAAGCACTTACTGCAAACCTGATGGAAACAACTTAGATTAACTTCCCACATAATTCTGAGATGTCTGAAAGTTGTTTCAAACCTGTGCACATAAAGACAAAAAAGTTGATTTCTCAGTGAATAGAATGCTTTGACATAAAAGTAGTTTCCATTTCAATTGTACTCAAAAGTTCTCTCTGCAAACCTGATGGTAACACTTTAGATTAACTTTCCACATGATTATGAGTAGTTTGAAAGTTGTTTCATGGCTGTACACATCAACACAAAAAAGTTGTTATCTCAGTGCATGCAATGCTTAGACAATACAAATAGTATACATTTCAGTTTTTCACCAAAGCACTTACTACAAACCTAATGGAATCACCTTAGGTTAACTTCCCACATAATTCTGAGATGTCTGAAAGTTGTTTCAAACCTGTGCACATAAAGACAAAAAAGTTGATTCTCAGTGAATAGAATGCTTTGACATAAAAGTAGTTTCCATTTCAATTGTACTCAAAAGTTCTGACTGCAAACCTAATGGTAACACTTTAGATTAACTTTCCACATGATTATGAGTAGTTTGAAAGTTGTTTCATGGCTGTACACATCTACACAAAAAAGTTGCTATCTCAGTGCATGCAATGCTTAGACAATACAAGTAGTATACATTTCAATTTTACACCAAAGCACTTACTACAAACCTAATGGAAACACTGTAGGTTAACTTCCCACATGATTCTGAGATGTCTGAAAGTTGTTTCATACCTGTGCACATAAAGACAAAAAAGTTGATTTCTCAGTGAATAGAATGCTTTGACATAAATGTAGTTTCCATTTCAATTGTACTCAAAAGTCCTGACTGCAAACCTAATGGAAACACCATAGGTTAGCTTTCCACATGATTATGAGAAGTTTGAAAGTTGTTTCATGGCTGTACACATCTACACAAAAAAGTTGTTATCTCAGTGCATGCAATGCTTAGAAAATACAAATAAAATACATTTGAATTTTACACCAAAGCACTTACTGCAAACCTAATGGAAACACTTTAGGTTAACTTCCCACATGATTCTGAGATGTCTGAAAGTTGTTTCATTCCTGTGCACATAAAGACAAAAAAGTTGATTTCTCAGTGAATAGAATGCTTTGACATAAATGTAGTTTCCATTTCAATTGTACTCAAAAGTCCTGACTGCAAACCTACTGGAAACACCATAGGTTAACTTTCCACATGATTATGAGTTGTTTGAAAGTTGTTTCATGGCTGTACACATCAACACAAAAAAGTTGTTATCTCAGTGCATGCAATGCTTAAAAAATACAAATAAAATACATTTGAATTTTACACCAAAGCACTTACTGCAAACCTAATGGAAACACTTTAGGTTAACTTTCCACATGATTATGAGTAGTTTCAAAGTTGTTTCATGGCTGTACACATCAACACAAAAAAGTTGTTATCTCAGTGCATGCAATGCTTAGACAATACAAATAGTATACATTTTAGTTTTTCACCAAAGCACTTACTACAAACCTAATGGAATCACCTTAGGTTAACTTCCCACATAATTCTGAGATGTCTGAAAGTTGTTTCAAACCTGTGCACATAAAGACAAAAAAGTTGATTTCTCAGTGAATAGAATGCTTTGACATAAAAGTAGTTTCCATTTCAATTGTACTCAAAAGTTCTGACTGCAAACCTAATGGTAACACTTTAGATTAACTTTCCACATGATTATGAGTAGTTTGAAAGTTGTTTCATGGCTGTACACATCTACACAAAAAAGTTGCTATCTCAGTGCATGCAATGCTTAGACAATACAAGTAGTATACATTTCAATTTTACACCAAAGCACTTACTACAAACCTAATGGAAACACTGTAGGTTAACTTCCCACATGATTCTGAGATGTCTGAAAGTTGTTTCATACCTGTGCACATAAAGACAAAAAAGTTGATTTCTCAGTGAATAGAATGCTTTGACATAAATGTAGTTTCCATTTCAATTGTACTCAAAAGTCCTGACTGCAAACCTAATGGAAACACCATTGGTTAACTTTCCACATGATTATGAGAAGTTTGAAAGTTGTTTCATGGCTGTACACATCAACACAAAAAAGTTGTTATCTCAGCGCATGCAATGCTTAGACAATACAAATAGTATACATTTCAATTTTTCACCCAAGCATTTACTGCAAACCTAATGGAAACACTTTAGGTTAACTTCCCACATGATTCTGAGATGTCTGAAAGTTGTTTCATTCCTGTGCACATAAAGACAAAAAGGTTGATTTCTCAGTGAATAGAATGCTTTGACATAAAAGTAGTTTCCATTTCAATTGTACTCAAAAGATCTGACTGCAAACCTAATGGTAACACTTTAGATTAACTTTCCACATGATTATGAGTAGTTTGAAAGTTGTTTCATGGCTGTACACATCTACACAAAAAAGTTGCTATCTCAGTGCATGCAATGCTTAGACAATACCAGTAGTATACATTTCAATTTTACACGAAAGCACTTACTGCAAACCTGATGGAAACAACTTAGATTAACTTCCCACATAATTCTGAGATGTCTGAAAGTTGTTTCAAACCTGTGCACATAAAGACAAAAAAGTTGATTTCTCAGTGAATAGAATGCTTTGACATAAAAGTAGTTTCCATTTCAATTGTACTCAAAAGTTCTCTCTGCAAACCTGATGGTAACACTTTAGATTAACTTTCCACATGATTATGAGTAGTTTGAAAGTTGTTTCATGGCTGTACACATCAACACAAAAAAGTTGTTATCTCAGTGCATGCAATGCTTAGACAATACAAATAGTATACATTTCAGTTTTTCACCAAAGCACTTACTACAAACCTAATGGAATCACCTTAGGTTAACTTCCCACATAATTCTGAGATGTCTGAAAGTTGTTTCAAACCTGTGCACATAAAGACAAAAAAGTTGATTCTCAGTGAATAGAATGCTTTGACATAAAAGTAGTTTCCATTTCAATTGTACTCAAAAGTTCTGACTGCAAACCTAATGGTAACACTTTAGATTAACTTTCCACATGATTATGAGTAGTTTGAAAGTTGTTTCATGGCTGTACACATCTACACAAAAAAGTTGCTATCTCAGTGCATGCAATGCTTAGACAATACAAGTAGTATACATTTCAATTTTACACCAAAGCACTTACTACAAACCTAATGGAAACACTGTAGGTTAACTTCCCACATGATTCTGAGATGTCTGAAAGTTGTTTCATACCTGTGCACATAAAGACAAAAAAGTTGATTTCTCAGTGAATAGAATGCTTTGACATAAATGTAGTTTCCATTTCAATTGTACTCAAAAGTCCTGACTGCAAACCTAATGGAAACACCATAGGTTAGCTTTCCACATGATTATGAGAAGTTTGAAAGTTGTTTCATGGCTGTACACATCTACACAAAAAAGTTGTTATCTCAGTGCATGCAATGCTTAGAAAATACAAATAAAATACATTTGAATTTTACACCAAAGCACTTACTGCAAACCTAATGGAAACACTTTAGGTTAACTTCCCACATGATTCTGAGATGTCTGAAAGTTGTTTCATTCCTGTGCACATAAAGACAAAAAAGTTGATTTCTCAGTGAATAGAATGCTTTGACATAAATGTAGTTTCCATTTCAATTGTACTCAAAAGTCCTGACTGCAAACCTACTGGAAACACCATAGGTTAACTTTCCACATGATTATGAGTTGTTTGAAAGTTGTTTCATGGCTGTACACATCAACACAAAAAAGTTGTAATCTCAGTGCATGCAATGCTTAAAAAATACAAATAAAATACATTTGAATTTTACACCAAAGCACTTACTGCAAACCTAATGGAAACACTTTAGGTTAACTTTCCACATGATTATGAGTAGTTTCAAAGTTGTTTCATGGCTGTACACATCAACACAAAAAAGTTGTTATCTCAGTGCATGCAATGCTTAGACAATACAAATAGTATACATTTTAGTTTTTCACCAAAGCACTTACTACAAACCTAATGGAATCACCTTAGGTTAACTTCCCACATAATTCTGAGATGTCTGAAAGTTGTTTCAAACCTGTGCACATAAAGACAAAAAAGTTGATTTCTCAGTGAATAGAATGCTTTGACATAAAAGTAGTTTCCATTTCAATTGTACTCAAAAGTTCTGACTGCAAACCTAATGGTAACACTTTAGATTAACTTTCCACATGATTATGAGTAGTTTGAAAGTTGTTTCATGGCTGTACACATCTACACAAAAAAGTTGCTATCTCAGTGCATGCAATGCTTAGACAATACAAGTAGTATACATTTCAATTTTACACCAAAGCACTTACTACAAACCTAATGGAAACACTGTAGGTTAACTTCCCACATGATTCTGAGATGTCTGAAAGTTGTTTCATACCTGTGCACATAAAGACAAAAAAGTTGATTTCTCAGTGAATAGAATGCTTTGACATAAATGTAGTTTCCATTTCAATTGTACTCAAAAGTCCTGACTGCAAACCTAATGGAAACACCATAGGTTAACTTTCCACATGATTACGAGAAGTTTGAAAGTTGTTTCATGGCTGTACACATCAACACAAAAAAGTTGTTATCTCAGTGCATGCAATGCTTAGACAATACAAATAGTATACATTTCAGTTTTTCACCAAAGCACTTACTAGAAACCTAATGGAATCACCTTAGGTTAACTTCCCACATAATTCTGAGATGTCTGAAAGTTGTTTCAAACCTGTGCACATAAAGACAAAAAAGTTGATTTCTCAGTGAATAGAATGCTTTGACATAAATGTAGTTTCCATTTCAATTGTACTCAAAAGTCCTGACTGCAAACCTACTGGAAACACCATAGGTTAACTTTCCACATGATTATGAGTTGTTTGAAAGTTGTTTCATGGCTGTACACATCAACACAAAAAAGTTGTTATCTCAGCGCATGCAATGCTTAGACAATACAAATAGCATACATTTCAATTTTACACCAAAGCACTTACTGCAAACCTAATGGAAACACTTTAGGTTAACTTCCCACATGATTCTGAGATGTCTGAAAGTTGTTTCATACCTGTGCACATAAAGACAAAAAAGTTGATTTCTCAGTGAATAGAATGCTTTGACATAAATGTAGTTTCCATTTCAATTGTACTCAAAAGTCCTGACTGCAAACTGAATGGAAACACCTTAGGTTAAGTTTCCACATGATTATAAGTAGTTTGAAAGTTGTTTCTTTGCTGTACACATCAACACAAAAAAATTGTTATCTCAGTGCATGCACTGCTTAGACCTTACAAATAGTTTACAATTCAATTTTACACCAAAGCACTTACGGCTAACCTACTGGAAACACTTTAGGCTAACTTCCCACATGATTCTGAGATGTCTGAAAGTTGTTTCATACCTATGCACATAAAGACAAAAAAGTTGATTTCTCAGTGAATAGAATGCTTTGACATAAATGTAGTTTCCATTTCAATTGTACTCAAAAGTCCTGACTGCAAACCTACTGGAAACACCATAGGTTAACTTTCCACATGATTATGAGTTGTTTGAAAGTTGTTTCATGGCTGTACACATCAACACAAAAAAGTTGTTATCTCAGAGCATGCAATGCTTAGAAAATACAAATAAAATACATTTGAATTTTACACCAAAGCACTTACTGCAAACCTAATGGAAACACTTTAGGTTAACTTTCCACATGATTATGAGAAGTTTGAAAGTTGTTTCATGGTTGTACACATCTACACAAAAAAGTTGCTATCTCAGTGCATGCAATGCTTAGACTATACAAGTAGTATACATTTCAATTTTACACCAAAGCACTTACTACAAACCTAATGGAAACACTGTAGGTTAACTTCCCACATGATTCTGGAATGTCTGAAAGTTGTTTCATACCTGTGCACATAAAGACAAAAAAGTTGATTTCTCAGTGAACAGAATGCTTTGACATAAATGTAGTTTCCATTTCAATTGTACTCAAAAGTCCTGACTGCAAACTGAATGGAAACACCTTAGGTTAAGTTTCCACATGATTATAAGTAGTTTGAAAGTTGTTTCTTTGCTGTACACATCAACACAAAAAAATTGTTATCTCAGTGCATGCACTGCTTAGACCTTACAAATAGATTACAATTCAATTTTACACCAAAGCACTTACGGCTAACCTACTGGAAACACTTTAGGCTAACTTCCCACATGATTCTGAGATGTCTGAAAGTTGTTTCATACCTGTGCACATAAAGACAAAAAAGTTGATTTCTCAGTGAACAGAATGCTTTGACATAAAAGTAGTTTCCATTTCAATTGTACTCAAAAGATCTGACTGCAAACCTAATGGTAACACTTTAGATTAACTTTCCACATGATTATGAGTAGTTTGAAAGTTGTTTCATGGCTGTACACATCTACACAAAAAAGTTGCTATCTCAGTGCATGCAATGCTTAGACAATACCAGTAGTATACATTTCAATTTTACACGAAAGCACTTACTGCAAACCTGATGGAAACAACTTAGATTAACTTCCCACATAATTCTGAGATGTCTGAAAGTTGTTTCATACCTGTGCACATAAAGACAAAAAAGTTGATTTCTCAGTGAATAGAATGCTTTGACATAAATGTAGTTTCCATTTCAATTGTACTCAAAAGTCCTGACTGCAAACCTAATGGAAACACCATAGGTTAACTTTCCACATGATTACGAGAAGTTTGAAAGTTGTTTCATGGCTGTACACATCAACACAAAAAAGTTGTTATCTCAGTGCATGCAATGCTTAGACAATACAAATAGTATACATTTCAGTTTTTCACGAAAGCACTTACTACAAACCTAATGGAATCACCTTAGGTTAACTTCCCACATAATTCTGAGATGTCTGAAAGTTGTTTCAAACCTGTGCACATAAAGACAAAAAATTTGATTTCTCAGTGAATAGAATGCTTTGACATAAAAGTAGTTTCCATTTCAATTGTACTCAAAAGTTCTGACTGCAAACCTAATGGTAACACTTTAGATTAACTTTCCACATGATTATGAGTAGTTTGAAAGTTGTTTCATGGCTGTACACATCTACACAAAAAAGTTGCTATCTCAGTGCATGCAATGCTTAGACAATACAAGTAGTATACATTTCAATTTTACACCAAAGCACTTACTACAAACCTAATGGAAACACTGTAGGTTAACTTCCCACATGATTCTGAGATGTCTGAAAGTTGTTTCATACCTGTGCACATAAAGACAAAAAAGTTGATTTCTCAGTGAATAGAATGCTTTGACATAAATGTAGTTTCCATTTCAATTGTACTCAAAAGTCCTGACTGCAAACCTAATGGAAACACCATAGGTTAACTTTCCACATGATTACGAGAAGTTTGAAAGTTGTTTCATGGCTGTACACATCAACACAAAAAAGTTGTTATCTCAGTGCATGCAATGCTTAGACAATACAAATAGTATACATTTCAGTTTTTCACCAAAGCACTTACTACAAACCTAATGGAATCACCTTAGGTTAACTTCCCACATAATTCTGAGATGTCTGAAAGTTGTTTCAAACCTGTGCACATAAAGACAAAAAAGTTGATTCTCAGTGAATAGAATGCTTTGACATAAAAGTAGTTTCCATTTCAATTGTACTCAAAAGTTCTGACTGCAAACCTAATTGTAACACTTTAGATTAACTTTCCACATGATTATGAGTAGTTTGAAAATTGTTTCATGGCTGTACACATCTACACAAAAAAGTTGCTATCTCAGTGCATGCAATGCTTAGACAATACAAGTAGTATACATTTGAATTTTACACCAAAGCACTTACTGCAAACCTAATGGAAACACTTTAGGTTAACTTCCCACATGATTCTGAGATGTCTGAAAGTTGTTTCATTCCTGTGCACATAAAGACAAAAAAGTTGATTTCTCAGTGAATAGAATGCTTTGACATAAATGTAGTTTCCATTTCAATTGTACTCAAAAGTCCTGACTGCAAACCTACTGGAAACACCATAGGTTAACTTTCCACATGATTATGAGTTGTTTGAAAGTTGTTTCATGGGTGTACACATCAACACAAAAAAGTTGTTATCTCAGTGCATGCAATGCTTAGAAAATACAAATAAAATACTTTTGAATTTTACACCAAAGCACTTACTGCAAACCTAATGGAAACACTTTAGGTTAACTTTCCACATGATTATGAGTAGTTTCAAAGTTGTTTCATGGCTGTACACATCAACACAAAAAAGTTGTTATCTCAGCGCATGCAATGCTTAGACAATACAAATAGCATACATTTCAATTTTACACCAAAGCACTTACTGCAAACCTAATGGAAACACTTTAGGTTAACTTCCCACATGATTCTGAGATGTCTGAAAGTTGTTTCATACCTGTGCACATAAAGACAAAAAAGTTGATTTCTCAGTGAATAGAATGCTTTGACATAAATGTAGTTTCCATTTCAATTGTACTCAAAAGTCCTGACTGCAAACTGAATGGAAACACCTTAGGTTAAGTTTCCACATGATTATAAGTACTTTGAAAGTTGTTTCTTTGCTGTACACATCAACACAAAAAAATTGTTATCTCAGTGCATGCACTGCTTAGACCTTACAAATAGTTTACAATTCAATTTTACACCAAAGCACTTACGGCTAACCTACTGGAAACACTTTAGGCTAACTTCCCACATGATTCTGAGATGTCTGAAAGTTGTTTCATACCTGTGCACATAAAGACAAAAAAGTTGATTTCTCAGTGAATAGAATGCTTTGACATAAATGTAGTTTCCATTTCAATTGTACTCAAAAGTCCTGACTGCAAACCTACTGGAAACACCATAGGTTAACTTTCCACATGATTATGAGTTGTTTGAAAGTTGTTTCATGGCTGTACACATCAACACAAAAAAGTTGTTATCTCAGAGCATGCAATGCTTAGAAAATACAAATAAAATACATTTGAATTTTACACCAAAGCACTTACTGCAAACCTAATGGAAACACTTTAGGTTAACTTTCCACATGATTATGAGAAGTTTGAAAGTTGTTTCATGGTTGTACACATCTACACAAAAAAGTTGCTATCTCAGTGCATGCAATGCTTAGACTATACAAGTAGTATACATTTCAATTTTACACCAAAGCACTTACTACAAACCTAATGGAAACACTGTAGGTTAACTTCCCACATGATTCTGGAATGTCTGAAAGTTGTTTCATACCTGTGCACATAAAGACAAAAAAGTTGATTTCTCAGTGAACAGAATGCTTTGACATAAATGTAGTTTCCATTTCAATTGTACTCAAAAGTCCTGACTTCAAACCTACTGGAAACACCATAGGTTAACTTTCCACATGATTATGAGAAGTTTGAAAGTTGTTTCATGGCTGTACACATCTACACAAAAAAGTTGTTATCTCAGTGCATGCAATGCTTAGAAAATACAAATAAAATACATTTGAATTTTACACCAAATACTTACTGCAAACCTAATGGAAACACTTTAGGTTAACTTCCCACATGATTCTGAGATGTCTGAAAGTTGTTTCATTCCTGTGCACATAAAGACAAAAAAGTTGATTTCTCAGTGAATAGAATGCTTTGACATAAAAGTAGTTTCCATTTCAATTGTACTCAAAAGTCCTGACTGCAAACCTAATGGAAACACCATAGGTTAACTTTCCACATGATTATGAGAAGTTTGAAAGTTGTTTCATGGCTGTACACATCAACACAAAAAAGTTGTTATCTCAGCGCATGCAATGCTTAGACAATACAAATAGCATACATTTCAATTTTACACCAAAGCACTTACTGCAAACCTAATGGAAACACTTTAGGTTAACTTCCCACATGATTCTGAGATGTCTGAAAGTTGTTTCATACCTGTGCACATAAAGACAAAAAAGTTGATTTCTCAGTGAATAGAATGCTTTGACATAAATGTAGTTTCCATTTCAATTGTACTCAAAAGTCCTGACTGCAAACTGAATGGAAACACCTTAGGTTAAGTTTCCACATGATTATAAGTACTTTGAAAGTTGTTTCTTTGCTGTACACATCAACACAAAAAAATTGTTATCTTAGTGCATGCACTGCTTAGACCTTACAAATAGTTTACAATTCAATTTTACACCAAAGTACTTACGGCTAACCTACTGGAAACACTTTAGGCTAACTTCCCACATGATTCTGAGATGTCTGAAAGTTGTTTCATACCTGTGCACATAAAGACAAAAAAGTTGATTTCTCAGTGAATAGAATGCTTTGACATAAATGTAGTTTCCATTTCAATTGTACTCAAAAGTCCTGACTGCAAACTGAATGGAAACACCTTAGGTTAAGTTTCCACATGATTATAAGTAGTTTGAAAGTTGTTTCTTTGCTGTACACATCAACACAAAAAAATTGTTATCTCAGTGCATGCACTGCTTAGACCTTACAAATAGTTTACAATTCAATTTTACACCAAAGCACTTACGGCTAACCTACTGGAAACACTTTAGGCTAACTTCCCACATGATTCTGAGATGTCTGAAAGTTGTTTCATACCTGTGCACATAAAGACAAAAAAGTTGATTTCTCAGTGAATAGAATGCTTTGACATAAATGTAGTTTCCATTTCAATTGTACTCAAAAGTCCTGACTGCAAACCTACTGGAAACACCATAGGTTAACTTTCCACATGATAATGAGTTGTTTGAAAGTTGTTTCATGGCTGTACACATCAACACAAAAAAGTTGTTATCTCAGTGCATGCAATGCTTAGAAAATACAAATAAAATACATTTGAATTTTACACCAAAGCACTTACTGCAAACCTAATGGAAACACTTTAGGTTAACTTTCCACATGATTATGAGTAGTTTCAAAGTTGTTTCATTGCTGTACACATCAACACAAAAAAGTTGTTATCTCAGTGCATGCAATGCTTAGACAATGCAAATAGTATACATTTCAATTTTACACCAAAGCACTTACTGGAAACCTAATGGAATCACCTTAGGTTAACTTCCCACATAATTCTGAGATGTCTGAAAGTTGTTTCAAACCTGTGCACATAAAGACAAAAAATTTGATTTCTCAGTGAATAGAATGCTTTGACATAAAAGTAGTTTCCATTTCAATTGTACTCAAAAGTTCTGACTGCAAACCTAATGGTAACACTTTAGATTAACTTTCCACATGATTATGAGTAGTTTGAAAGTTGTTTCATGGCTGTACACATCTACACAAAAAAGTTGCTATCTCAGTGCATGCAATGCTTAGACAATACAAGTAGTATACATTTCAATTTTACACCAAAGCACTTACTACAAACCTAATGGAAACACTGTAGGTTAACTTCCCACATGATTCTGAGATGTCTGAAAGTTGTTTCATACCTGTGCACATAAAGACAAAAAAGTTGATTTCTCAGTGAATAGAATGCTTTGACATAAATGTAGTTTCCATTTCAATTGTACTCAAAAGTCCTGACTGCAAACCTAATGGAAACACCATAGGTTAACTTTCCACATGATTACGAGAAGTTTGAAAGTTGTTTCATGGCTGTACACATCAACACAAAAAAGTTGTTATCTCAGTGCATGCAATGCTTAGACAATACAAATAGTATACATTTCAGTTTTTCACCAAAGCACTTACTACAAACCTAATGGAATCACCTTAGGTTAACTTCCCACATAATTCTGAGATGTCTGAAAGTTGTTTCAAACCTGTGCACATAAAGAAAAAAAAGTTGATTCTCAGTGAATAGAATGCTTTGACATAAAAGCAGTTTCCATTTCAATTGTACTCAAAAGTTCTGACTGCAAACCTAATTGTAACACTTTAGATTAACTTTCCACATGATTATGAGTAGTTTGAAAGTTGTTTCATGGCTGTACACATCTACACAAAAAAGTTGCTATTTCAGTGCATGCAATGCTTAGACAATACAAGTAGTATACATTTCAATTTTACACCAAAGCACTTACTACAAACCTAATGGAAACACTGTAGGTTAACTTCCCACATGATTCTGAGATGTCTGAAAGTTGTTTCATACCTTTGCACATAAAGACAAAAAAGTTGATTTCTCAGTGAATAGAATGCTTTGACATAAATGTAGTTTCCATTTCAATTGTACTCAAAAGTCCTGACTGCAAACCTAATGGAAACACCATAGGTTAACTTTCCACATGATTATGAGAAGTTTGAAAGTTGTTTCATGGCTGTACACATCTACACAAAAAAGTTGTTATCTCAGTGCATGCAATGCTTAGAAAATACAAATAAAATACATTTGAATTTTACACCAAAGCACTTACTGCAAACCTAATGGAAACACTTTAGGTTAACTTCCCACATGATTCTGAGATGTCTGAAAGTTGTTTCATTCCTGTGCACATAAAGACAAAAAAGTTGATTTCTCAGTGAATAGAATGCTTTGACATAAATGTAGTTTCCATTTCAATTGTACTCAAAAGTCCTGACTGCAAACCTACTGGAAACACCATAGGTTAACTTTCCACATGATTATGAGTTGTTTGAAAGTTGTTTCATGGGTGTACACATCAACACAAAAAAGTTGTTATCTCAGTGCATGCAATGCTTAGAAAATACAAATAAAATACTTTTGAATTTTACACCAAAGCACTTACTGCAAACCTAATGGAAACACTTTAGGTTAACTTTCCACATGATTATGAGTAGTTTCAAAGTTGTTTCATGGCTGTACACATCAACACAAAAAAGTTGTTATCTCAGCGCATGCAATGCTTAGACAATACAAATAGCATACATTTCAATTTTACACCAAAGCACTTACTGCAAACCTAATGGAAACACTTTAGGTTAACTTCCCACATGATTCTGAGATGTCTGAAAGTTGTTTCATACCTGTGCACATAAAGACAAAAAAGTTGATTTCTCAGTGAATAGAATGCTTTGACATAAATGTAGTTTCCATTTCAATTGTACTCAAAAGTCCTGACTGCAAACTGAATGGAAACACCTTAGGTTAAGTTTCCACATGATTATAAGTACTTTGAAAGTTGTTTCTTTGCTGTACACATCAACACAAAAAAATTGTTATCTCAGTGCATGCACTGCTTAGACCTTACAAATAGTTTACAATTCAATTTTACACCAAAGCACTTACGGCTAACCTACTGGAAACACTTTAGGCTAACTTCCCACATGATTCTGAGATGTCTGAAAGTTGTTTCATACCTGTGCACATAAAGACAAAAAAGTTGATTTCTCAGTGAATAGAATGCTTTGACATAAATGTAGTTTCCATTTCAATTGTACTCAAAAGTCCTGACTGCAAACCTACTGGAAACACCATAGGTTAACTTTCCACATGATTATGAGTTGTTTGAAAGTTGTTTCATGGCTGTACACATCAACACAAAAAAGTTGTTATCTCAGAGCATGCAATGCTTAGAAAATACAAATAAAATACATTTGAATTTTACACCAAAGCACTTACTGCAAACCTAATGGAAACACTTTAGGTTAACTTTCCACATGATTATGAGAAGTTTGAAAGTTGTTTCATGGTTGTACACATCTACACAAAAAAGTTGCTATCTCAGTGCATGCAATGCTTAGACTATACAAGTAGTATACATTTCAATTTTACACCAAAGCACTTACTACAAACCTAATGGAAACACTGTAGGTTAACTTCCCACATGATTCTGGAATGTCTGAAAGTTGTTTCATACCTGTGCACATAAAGACAAAAAAGTTGATTTCTCAGTGAACAGAATGCTTTGACATAAATGTAGTTTCCATTTCAATTGTACTCAAAAGTCCTGACTTCAAACCTACTGGAAACACCATAGGTTAACTTTCCACATGATTATGAGAGGTTTGAAAGTTGTTTCATGGCTGTACACATCTACACAAAAAAGTTGTTATCTCAGTGCATGCAATGCTTAGAAAATACAAATAAAATACATTTGAATTTTACACCAAATACTTACTGCAAACCTAATGGAAACACTTTAGGTTAACTTCCCACATGATTCTGAGATGTCTGAAAGTTGTTTCATTCCTGTGCACATAAAGACAAAAAAGTTGATTTCTCAGTGAATAGAATGCTTTGACATAAAAGTAGTTTCCATTTCAATTGTAGTCAAAAGTCCTGACTGCAAACCTAATGGAAACACCATAGGTTAACTTTCCACATGATTATGAGAAGTTTGAAAGTTGTTTCATGGCTGTACACATCAACACAAAAAAGTTGTTATCTCAGCGCATGCAATGCTTAGACAATACAAATAGCATACATTTCAATTTTACACCAAAGCACTTACTGCAAACCTAATGGAAACACTTTAGGTTAACTTCCCACATGATTCTGAGATGTCTGAAAGTTGTTTCATACCTGTGCACATAAAGACAAAAAAGTTGATTTCTCAGTGAATAGAATGCTTTGACATAAATGTAGTTTCCATTTCAATTGTACTCAAAAGTCCTGACTGCAAACTGAATGGAAACACCTTAGGTTAAGTTTCCACATGATTATAAGTAGTTTGAAAGTTGTTTCTTTGCTGTACACATCAACACAAAAAAATTGTTATCTCAGTGCATGCACTGCTTAGACCTTACAAATAGTTTACAATTCAATTTTACACCAAAGCACTTACGGCTAACCTACTGGAAACACTTTAGGCTAACTTCCCACATGATTCTGAGATGTCTGAAAGTTGTTTCATACCTGTGCACATAAAGACAAAAAAGTTGATTTCTCAGTGAATAGAATGCTTTGACATAAATGTAGTTTCCATTTCAATTGTACTCAAAAGTCCTGACTGCAAACTGAATGGAAACACCTTAGGTTAAGTTTCCACATGATTATAAGTAGTTTGAAAGTTGTTTGTTTGCTGTACACATCAACACAAAAAAATTGTTATCTCAGTGCATGCACTGCTTAGACCTTACAAATAGTTTACAATTCAATTTTACACCAAAGCACTTACGGCTAACCTACTGGAAACACTTTAGGCTAACTTCCCACATGATTCTGAGATGTCTGAAAGTTGTTTCATACCTGTGCACATAAAGACAAAAAAGTTGATTTCTCAGTGAATAGAATGCTTTGACATAAATGTAGTTTCCATTTCAATTGTACTCAAAAGTCCTGACTGCAAACCTACTGGAAACACCATAGGTTAACTTTCCACATGATAATGATTTGTTTGAAAGTTGTTTCATGGCTGTACACATCAACACAAAAAAGTTGTTATCTCAGTGCATGCAATGCTTAGAAAATACAAATAAAATACATTTGAATTTTACACCAAAGCACTTACTGCAAACCTAATGGAAACACTTTAGGTTAACTTTCCACATGATTATGAGTAGTTTCAAAGTTGTTTCATTGTTGTACACATCAACACAAAAAAGTTGTTATCTCAGTGCATGCAATGCTTAGACAATGCAAATAGTATACATTTCAATTTTACACCAAAGCACTTACTGCAAACCTAATGGAATCACCTTAGGTTAACTTCCCACATAATTCTGAGATGTCTGAAAGTTGTTTCAAACCTGTGCACATAAAGACAAAAAAGTTGATTCTCAGT
This sequence comes from Mobula birostris, assembly GCF_030028105.1. Lineage (NCBI taxonomy): Eukaryota > Metazoa > Chordata > Chondrichthyes > Myliobatiformes > Myliobatidae > Mobula > Mobula birostris. The sequence continues at coordinate 115,414 of NW_027278571.1, read as the reverse complement.
GAATAGAATGCTTTGACATAAAAGTAGTTTCCATTTCAATTGTACTCAAAAGTTCTGACTGCAAACCTAATGGTAACACTTTAGATTAACTTTCCACATGATTATGAGTAGTTTCAAAGTTGTTTCATGGCTGTACACATCTACACAAAAAAGTTGCTATCTCAGTGCATGCAATGCTTAGACAATACAAGTAGTATACATTTGAATTTTACACCAAATACTTACTGCAAACCTAATGGAAACACTTTAGGTTAACTTCCCACATGATTCTGAGATGTCTGAAAGTTGTTTCATTCCTGTGCACATAAAGACAAAAAAGTTGATTTCTCAGTGAATAGAATGCTTTGACATAAATGTAGTTTCCATTTCAATTGTACTCAAAAGTCCTGACTGCAAACCTACTGGAAACACCATAGGTTAACTTTCCACATGATTATGAGTTGTTTGAAAGTTGTTTCATGGCTGTACACATCAACACAAAAAAGTTGTTATCTCAGTGCATGCAATGCTTAGAAAATACAAATAAAATACATTTGAATTTTACACCAAAGCACTTACTGCAAACCTAATGGAAACACTTTAGGTTAACTTCCCACATGATTCTGAGATGTCTGAAAGTTGTTTCATACCTTTGCACATAAAGACAAAAAAGTTGATTTCTCAGTGAATAGAATGCTTTGACATAAATGTAGTTTCCATTTCAATTGTACTCAAAAGTCCTGACTGCAAACCTAATGGAAACACCATAGGTTAACTTTCCACATGATTATGAGAAGTTTGAAAGTTGTTTCATGGCTGTACACATCTACACAAAAAAGTTGTTATCTCAGTGCATGCAATGCTTAGAAAATACAAATAAAATACATTTGAATTTTACACCAAAGCACTTACTGCAAACCTAATGGAAACACTTTAGGTTAACTTCCCACATGATTCTGAGATGTCTGAAAGTTGTTTCATTCCTGTGCACATAAAGACAAAAAAGTTGATTTCTCAGTGAATAGAATGCTTTGACATAAATGTAGTTTCCATTTCAATTGTACTCAAAAGTCCTGACTGCAAACCTACTGGAAACACCATAGGTTAACTTTCCACATGATTATGAGTTGTTTGAAAGTTGTTTCATGGGTGTACACATCAACACAAAAAAGTTGTTATCTCAGTGCATGCAATGCTTAGAAAATACAAATAAAATACTTTTGAATTTTACACCAAAGCACTTACTGCAAACCTAATGGAAACACTTTAGGTTAACTTTCCACATGATTATGAGTAGTTTCAAAGTTGTTTCATGGCTGTACACATCAACACAAAAAAGTTGTTATCTCAGCGCATGCAATGCTTAGACAATACAAATAGCATACATTTCAATTTTACACCAAAGCACTTACTGCAAACCTAATGGAAACACTTTAGGTTAACTTCCCACATGATTCTGAGATGTCTGAAAGTTGTTTCATACCTGTGCACATAAAGACAAAAAAGTTGATTTCTCAGTGAATAGAATGCTTTGACATAAATGTAGTTTCCATTTCAATTGTACTCAAAAGTCCTGACTGCAAACTGAATGGAAACACCTTAGGTTAAGTTTCCACATGATTATAAGTACTTTGAAAGTTGTTTCTTTGCTGTACACATCAACACAAAAAAATTGTTATCTCAGTGCATGCACTGCTTAGACCTTACAAATAGTTTACAATTCAATTTTACACCAAAGCACTTACGGCTAACCTACTGGAAACACTTTAGGCTAACTTCCCACATGATTCTGAGATGTCTGAAAGTTGTTTCATACCTGTGCACATAAAGACAAAAAAGTTGATTTCTCAGTGAATAGAATGCTTTGACATAAATGTAGTTTCCATTTCAATTGTACTCAAAAGTCCTGACTGCAAACCTACTGGAAACACCATAGGTTAACTTTCCACATGATTATGAGTTGTTTGAAAGTTGTTTCATGGCTGTACACATCAACACAAAAAAGTTGTTATCTCAGAGCATGCAATGCTTAGAAAATACAAATAAAATACATTTGAATTTTACACCAAAGCACTTACTGCAAACCTAATGGAAACACTTTAGGTTAACTTTCCACATGATTATGAGAAGTTTGAAAGTTGTTTCATGGTTGTACACATCTACACAAAAAAGTTGCTATCTCAGTGCATGCAATGCTTAGACTATACAAGTAGTATACATTTCAATTTTACACCAAAGCACTTACTACAAACCTAATGGAAACACTGTAGGTTAACTTCCCACATGATTCTGGAATGTCTGAAAGTTGTTTCATACCTGTGCACATAAAGACAAAAAAGTTGATTTCTCAGTGAACAGAATGCTTTGACATAAATGTAGTTTCCATTTCAATTGTACTCAAAAGTCCTGACTTCAAACCTACCTGAAACACCATAGGTTAACTTTCCACATGATTATGAGAGGTTTGAAAGTTGTTTCATGGCTGTACACATCTACACAAAAAAGTTGTTATCTCAGTGCATGCAATGCTTAGAAAATACAAATAAAATACATTTGAATTTTACACCAAATACTTACTGCAAACCTAATGGAAACACTTTAGGTTAACTTCCCACATGATTCTGAGATGTCTGAAAGTTGTTTCATACCTGTGCACATAAAGACAAAAAAGTTGATTTCTCAGTGAATAGAATGCTTTGACATAAATGTAGTTTCCATTTCAATTGTACTCAAAAGTCCTGACTGCAAACTGAATGGAAACACCTTAGGTTAAGTTTCCACATGATTATAAGTAGTTTGAAAGTTGTTTCTTTGCTGTACACATCAACACAAAAAAATTGTTATCTCAGTGCATGCACTGCTTAGACCTTACAAATAGTTTACAATTCAATTTTACACCAAAGCACTTACGGCTAACCTACTGGAAACACTTTAGGCTAACTTCCCACATGATTCTGAGATGTCTGAAAGTTGTTTCATACCTGTGCACATAAAGACAAAAAAGTTGATTTCTCAGTGAATAGAATGCTTTGACATAAATGTAGTTTCCATTTCAATTGTACTCAAAAGTCCTGACTGCAAACTGAATGGAAACACCTTAGGTTAAGTTTCCACATGATTATAAGTAGTTTGAAAGTTGTTTGTTTGCTGTACACATCAACACAAAAAAATTGTTATCTCAGTGCATGCACTGCTTAGACCTTACAAATAGTTTACAATTCAATTTTACACCAAAGCACTTACGGCTAACCTACTGGAAACACTTTAGGCTAACTTCCCACATGATTCTGAGATGTCTGAAAGTTGTTTCATACCTGTGCACATAAAGACAAAAAAGTTGATTTCTCAGTGAATAGAATGCTTTGACATAAATGTAGTTTCCATTTCAATTGTACTCAAAAGTCCTGACTGCAAACCTACTGGAAACACCATAGGTTAACTTTCCACATGATAATGATTTGTTTGAAAGTTGTTTCATGGCTGTACACATCAACACAAAAAAGTTGTTATCTCAGTGCATGCAATGCTTAGAAAATACAAATAAAATACATTTGAATTTTACACCAAAGCACTTACTGCAAACCTAATGGAAACACTTTAGGTTAACTTTCCACATGATTATGAGTAGTTTCAAAGTTGTTTCATTGCTGTACACATCAACACAAAAAAGTTGTTATCTCAGTGCATGCAATGCTTAGACAATGCAAATAGTATACATTTCAATTTTACACCAAAGCACTTACTGCAAACCTAATGGAATCACCTTAGGTTAACTTCCCACATAATTCTGAGATGTCTGAAAGTTGTTTCAAACCTGTGCACATAAAGACAAAAAAGTTGATTCTCAGTGAATAGAATGCTTTGACATAAAAGTAGTTTCCATTTCAATTGTACTCAAAAGTTCTGACTGCAAACCTAATGGTAACACTTTAGATTAACTTTCCACATGATTATGAGTAGTTTCAAAGTTGTTTCATGGCTGTACACATCTACACAAAAAAGTTGCTATCTCAGTGCATGCAATGCTTAGACAATACAAGTAGTATACATTTGAATTTTACACCAAATACTTACTGCAAACCTAATGGAAACACTTTAGGTTAACTTCCCACATGATTCTGAGATGTCTGAAAGTTGTTTCATTCCTGTGCACATAAAGACAAAAAAGTTGATTTCTCAGTGAATAGAATGCTTTGACATAAATGTAGTTTCCATTTCAATTGTACTCAAAAGTCCTGACTGCAAACCTACTGGAAACACCATAGGTTAACTTTCCACATGATTATGAGTTGTTTGAAAGTTGTTTCATGGCTGTACACATCAACACAAAAAAGTTGTTATCTCAGTGCATGCAATGCTTAGAAAATACAAATAAAATACATTTGAATTTTACACCAAAGCACTTACTGCAAACCTAATGGAAACACTTTAGGTTAACTTCCCACATGATTCTGAGATGTCTGAAAGTTGTTTCATTCCTGTGCACATAAAGACAAAAAAGTTGATTTCTCAGTGAATAGAATGCTTTGACATAAATGTAGTTTCCATTTCAATTGTCCTCAAAAGTCCTGACTGCAAACCTACTGGAAACACCATAGGGTAACTTTCCACATGATTATGAGTTGTTTGAAAGTTGTTTCATGGCTGTACACATCAACACAAAAAAGTTGTTATCTCAGTGCATGCAAATGCTTAGAAAATACAAATAAAATACATTTGAATTTTACACCAAAGCACTTACTGCAAACCTAATGGAAACACTTTAGGTTAACTTTCCACATGATTATGAGTAGTTTCAAAGTTGTTTCATGGCTGTACACATCAACACAAAAAAGTTGTTATCTCAGTGCATGCAATGCTTAGACAATGCAAATAGTATACATTTCAATTTTACACCAAAGCATTTACTGCAAACCTAATGGAAACACTTTAGGTTAACTTCCCACATGATTCTGAGATGTCTGAAAGTTGTTTCATTCCTGTGCACATAAAGACAAAAAAGTTGATTTCTCAGTGAATAGAATGCTTTGACATAAAAGTAGTTTCCATTTCAATTGTACTCAAAAGATCTGACTGCAAACCTAATGGTAACACTTTAGATTAACTTTCCACATGATTATGAGTAGTTTGAAAGTTGTTTCATGGTTGTACACATCTACACAAAAAAGTTGCTATCTCAGTGCATGCAATGCTTAGACTATACAAGTAGTATACATTTCAATTTTACACCAAAGCACTTACTACAAACCTAATGGAAACACTGTAGGTTAACTTCCCACATGATTCTGAGATGTCTGAAAGTTGTTTCATACCTGTGCAGATAAAGACAAAAAAGTTGATTTCTCAGTGAACAGAATGCTTTGACATAAATGTAGTTTCCATTTCAATTGTACTCAAAAGTCCTGACTTCAAACCTACTGGAAACACCATAGGTTAACTTTCCACATGATTATGAGAAGTTTGAAAGTTGTTTCATGGCTGTACACATCTACACAAAAAAGTTGTTATCTCAGTGCATGCAATGCTTAGAAAATACAAATAAAATACATTTGAATTTTACACCAAATACTTACTGCAAACCTAATGGAAACACTTTAGGTTGACTTCCCACATGATTCTGAGATGTCTGAAAGTTGTTTCATTCCTGTGCACATAAAGACAAAAAAGTTGATTTCTCAGTGAATAGAATGCTTTGACATAAATGTAGTTTCCATTTCAATTGTACTCAAAAGTCCTGACTGCAAACCTAATGGAAACACTTTAGGTTAACTTTCCACATGATGATGAGTAGTTTGAAAGTTGTTTCATGGCTGTACCCATCTACACAAAAAAGTTGCTATCTCAGTGCATGCAATGCTTGGACAATACAAATAGTATACATTTCAAATTTACACCAAAGCGCTTACTACAAACCTAATGGAAACACTTTAGGTTAACTTCCCACATGATTCTGAGATGTCTGAAAGTTGTTTCATACCTGTGCAGCTAAAGACAAAAAAGTTGATTTCTCAGTGAATAGAATGCTTTGACATAAAAGTAGTTTCCATTTCAATTGTACTCAAAAGTCCTGACTGCAAACCTAATGGAAACACCATAGGTTAACTTTCCACATGATTATGAGAAGTTTGAAAGTTGTTTCATGGCTGTACACATCAACACAAAAAAGTTGTTATCTCAGCGCTTGCAATGCTTAGACAATACAAATAGCATACATTTCAATTTTACACCAAAGCACTTACTGCAAACCTAATGGAAACACTTTAGGTTAACTTCCCACATGATTCTGAGATGTCTGAAAGTTGTTTCATACCTGTGCACATAAAGACAAAAAAGTTGATTTCTCAGTGAATAGAATGCTTTGACATAAATGTAGTTTCCATTTCAATTGTACTCAAAAGTCCTGACTGCAAACTGAATGGAAACACCTTAGGTTAAGTTTCCACATGATTATAAGTAGTTTGAAAGTTGTTTCTTTGCTGTACACATCAACACAAAAAAATTGTTATCTCAGTGCATGCACTGCTTAGACCTTACAAATAGTTTACAATTCAATTTTACACCAAAGCACTTACGGCTAACCTACTGGAAACACTTTAGGCTAACTTCCCACATGATTCTGAGATGTCTGAAAGTTGTTTCATACCTGTGCACATAAAGACAAAAAAGTTGATTTCTCAGTGAATAGAATGCTTTGACATAAATGTAGTTTCCATTTCAATTGTACTCAAAAGTCCTGACTGCAAACCTACTGGAAACACCATAGGTTAACTTTCCACATGATTATGAGTTGTTTGAAAGTTGTTTCATGGCTGTACACATCAACACAAAAAAGTTGTTATCTCAGAGCATGCAATGCTTAGAAAATACAAATAAAATACATTTGAATTTTACACCAAAGCACTTACTGCAAACCTAATGGAAACACTTTAGGTTAACTTTCCACATGATTATGAGAAGTTTGAAAGTTGTTTCATGGTTGTACACATCTACACAAAAAAGTTGCTATCTCAGTGCATGCAATGCTTAGACTATACAAGTAGTATACATTTCAATTTTACACCAAAGCACTTACTACAAACCTAATGGAAACACTGTAGGTTAACTTCCCACATGATTCTGGAATGTCTGAAAGTTTTTTCATACCTGTGCACATAAAGACAAAAAAGTTGATTTCTCAGTGAACAGAATGCTTTGACATAAATGTAGTTTCCATTTCAATTGTACTCAAAAGTCCTGACTTCAAACCTACTGGAAACAGCATAGGTTAACTTTCCACATGATTATGAGAAGTTTGAAAGTTGTTTCATGGCTGTACACATCTACACAAAAAAGTTGTTATCTCAGTGCATGCAATGCTTAGAAAATACAAATAAAATACATTTGAATTTTACACCAAATACTTACTGCAAACCTAATGGAAACACTTTAGGTTAACTTCCCACATGATTCTGAGATGTCTGAAAGTTGTTTGAAACCTGTGCACATAAAGACAAAAAAGTTGATTTCTCAGTGAATAGAATGCTTTGACATAAAAGTAGTTTCCATTTCAATTGTACTCAAAAGTTCTCTCTGCAAACCTGATGGTAACACTTTAGATTAACTTTCCACATGATTATGAGTAGTTTGAAAGTTGTTTCATGGCTGTACACATCAACACAAAAAACTTGTTATCTCAGTGCATGCAATGCTTAGACAATACAAATAGTATACATTTCAGTTTTTCACCAAAGCACTTACTACAAACCTAATGGAATCACCTTAGGTTAACTTCCCACATAATTCTGAGATGTCTGAAAGTTGTTTCAAACCTGTGCACATAAAGACAAAAAAGATGATTCTCAGTGAATAGAATGCTTTGACATAAAAGTAGTTTCCATTTCAATTGTACTCAAAAGTTCTGACTGCAAACCTAATGGTAACACTTTAGATTAACTTTCCACATGATTATGAGTAGTTTGAAAGTTGTTTCATGGCTGTACACATCTACACAAAAAAGTTGCTATCTCAGTGCATGCAATGCTTAGACAATACAAGTAGTATACATTTCAATTTTACACCAAAGCACTTACTACAAACCTAATGGAAACACTGTAGGTTAACTTCCCACATGATTCTGAGATGTCTGAAAGTTGTTTCATACCTGTGCACATAAAGACAAAAAAGTTGATTTCTCAGTGAATAGAATGCTTTGACATAAATGTAGTTTCCATTTCAATTGTACTCAAAAGTCCTGACTGCAAACCTAATGGAAACACCATAGGTTAACTTTCCACATGATTATGAGAAGTTTGAAAGTTGTTTCATGGCTGTACACATCTACACAAAAAAGTTGTTATCTCAGTGCATGCAATGCTTAGAAAATACAAATAAAATACATTTGAATTTTACACCAAAGCACTTACTGCAAACCTAATGGAAACACTTTAGGTTAACTTCCCACATGATTCTGAGATGTCTGAAAGTTGTTTCATTCCTGTGCACATAAAGACAAAAAAGTTGATTTCTCAGTGAATAGAATGCTTTGACATAAATGTAGTTTCCATTTCAATTGTACTCAAAAGTCCTGACTGCAAACCTACTGGAAACACCATAGGTTAACTTTCCACATGATTATGAGTTGTTTGAAAGTTGTTTCATGGCTGTACACATCAACACAAAAAAATTGTTATCTCAGTGCATGCAATGCTTAGAAAATACAAATAAAATACATTTGAATTTTACACCAAAGCACTTACTGCAAACCTAATGGAAACACTTTAGGTTAACTTTCCACATGATTATGAGTAGTTTCAAAGTTGTTTCATGGCTGTACACATCAACACAAAAAAGTTGTTATCTCAGTGCATGCAATGCTTAGACAATACAAATAGTATACATTTTAGTTTTTCACCAAAGCACTTACTACAAACCTAATGGAATCACCTTAGGTTAACTTCCCACATAATTCTGAGATGTCTGAAAGTTGTTTCAAAACTGTGCACATAAAGACAAAAAAGTTGATTTCTCAGTGAATAGAATGCTTTGACATAAAAGTAGTTTCCATTTCAATTGTACTCAAAAGTTCTGACTGCAAACCTAATGGTAACACTTTAGATTAACTTTCCACATGATTATGAGTAGTTTGAAAGTTGTTTCATGGCTGTACACATCTACACAAAAAAGTTGCTATCTCAGTGCATGCAATGCTTAGACAATACAAGTAGTATACATTTCAATTTTACACCAAAGCACTTACTACAAACCTAATGGAAACACTGTAGGTTAACTTCCCACATGATTCTGAGATGTCTGAAAGTTGTTTCAAACCTGTGCACATAAAGACAAAAAAGTTGATTCTCAGTGAATAGAATGCTTTGACATAAAAGAAGTTTCCATTTCAATTGTACTCAAAAGTTCTGACTGCAAACCTAATGGAAACACCATAGGTTAACTTTCCACATGATTATGAGAAGTTTGAAAGTTGTTTCCTGGCTGTACACATCTACACAAAAAAGTTGTTATCTCAGTGCATGCAATGCTTAGAAAATACAAATAAAATACATTTGAATTTTACACCAAAGCACTTACTGCAAACCTAATGGAAACACTTTAGGTTAACTTCCCACATGATTCTGAGATGTCTGAAAGTTGTTTCATTCCTGTGCACATAAAGACAAAAAAGTTGATTTCTCAGTGAATAGAATGCTTTGACATAAATGTAGTTTCCATTTCAATTGTACTCAAAAGTCCTGACTGCAAACCTACTGGAAACACCATAGGTTAACTTTCCACATGATTATGAGTTGTTTGAAAGTTGTTTCATGGCTGTACACATCAACACAAAAAAGTTGTTATCTCAGCGCATGCAATGCTTAGACAATACAAATAGCATACATTTCAATTTTACACCAAAGCACTTACTGCAAACCTAATGGAAACACTTTAGGTTAACTTCCCACATGATTCTGAGATGTCTGAAAGTTGTTTCATACCTGTGCACATAAAGACAAAAAAGTTGATTTCTCAGTGAATAGAATGCTTTGACATAAATGTAGTTTCCATTTCAATTGTACTCAAAAGTCCTGACTGCAAACTGAATGGAAACACCTTAGGTTAAGTTTCCACATGATTATAAGTAGTTTGAAAGTTGTTTCTTTGCTGTACACATCAACACAAAAAAATTGTTATCTCAGTGCATGCAGTGCTTAGACCTTACAAATAGTTTACAATTCAATTTTACACCAAAGCACTTACGGCTAACCTACTGGAAACACTTTAGGCTAACTTCCCACATGATTCTGAGATGTCTGAAAGTTGTTTCATACCTGTGCACATAAAGACAAAAAAGTTGATTTCTCAGTGAATAGAATGCTTTGACATAAATGTAGTTTCCATTTCAATTGTACTCAAAAGTCCTGACTGCAAACCTACTGGAAACACCATAGGTTAACTTTCCACATGATTATGAGTTGTTTGAAAGTTGTTTCATGGCTGTACACATCAACACAAAAAAGTTGTTATCTCAGAGCATGCAATGCTTAGAAAATACAAATAAAATACATTTGAATTTTACACCAAAGCACTTACTGCAAACCTAATGGAAACACTTTAGGTTAACTTTCCACATGATTATGAGAAGTTTGAAAGTTGTTTCATGGTTGTACACATCTACACAAAAAAGTTGCTATCTCAGTGCATGCAATGCTTAGACTATACAAGTAGTATACATTTCAATTTTACACCAAAGCACTTACTAAAAACCTAATGGAAACACTGTAGGTTAACTTCCCACATGATTCTGGAATGTCTGAAAGTTGTTTCATACCTGTGCACATAAAGACAAAAAAGTTGATTTCTCAGTGAACAGAATGCTTTGACATAAATGTAGTTTCCATTTCAATTGTACTCAAAAGTCCTGACTGCAAACTGAATGGAAACACCTTAGGTTAAGTTTCCACATGATTATAAGTAGTTTGAAAGTTGTTTCTTTGCTGTACACATCAACACAAAAAAATTGTTATCTCAGTGCATGCACTGCTTAGACCTTACAAATAGTTTACAATTCAATTTTACACCAAAGCACTTACGGCTAACCTACTGGAAACACTTTAGGCTAACTTCCCACATGATTCTGAGATGTCTGAAAGTTGTTTCATACCTGTGCACATAAAGACAAAAAAGTTGATTTCTCAGTGAATAGAATGCTTTGACATAAAAGTAGTTTCCATTTCAATTGTACTCAAAAGATCTGACTGCAAACCTAATGGTAACACTTTAGATTAACTTTCCACATGATTATGAGTAGTTTGAAAGTTGTTTCATGGCTGTACACATCTACACAAAAAAGTTGCTATCTCAGTGCATGCAATGCTTAGACAATACCAGTAGTATACATTTCAATTTTACACGAAAGCACTTACTGCAAACCTGATGGAAACAACTTAGATTAACTTCCCACATAATTCTGAGATGTCTGAAAGTTGTTTCATACCTGTGCACATAAAGACAAAAAAGTTGATTTCTCAGTGAATAGAATGCTTTGACATAAATGTAGTTTCCATTTCAATTGTACTCAAAAGTCCTGACTGCAAACCTAATGGAAACACCATAGGTTAACTTTCCACATGATTACGAGAAGTTTGAAAGTTGTTTCATGGCTGTACACATCAACACAAAAAAGTTGTTATCTCAGTGCATGCAATGCTTAGACAATACAAATAGTATACATTTCAGTTTTTCACCAAAGCACTTACTACAAACCTAATGGAATCACCTTAGGTTAACTTCAAACATAATTCTGAGATGTCTGAAAGTTGTTTCAAACCTGTGCACATAAAGACAAAAAATTTGATTTCTCAGTGAATAGAATGCTTTGACATAAAAGTAGTTTCCATTTCAATTGTACTCAAAAGTTCTGACTGCAAACCTAATGGTAACACTTTAGATTAACTTTCCACATGATTATGAGTAGTTTGAAAGTTGTTTCATGGCTGTACACATCTACACAAAAAAGTTGCTATCTCAGTGCATGCAATGCTTAGACAATACAAGTAGTATACATTTCAATTTTACACCAAAGCACTTACTACAAACCTAATGGAAACACTGTAGGTTAACTTCCCACATGATTCTGAGATGTCTGAAAGTTGTTTCATACCTGTGCACATAAAGACAAAAAAGTTGATTTCTCAGTGAATAGAATGCTTTGACATAAATGTAGTTTCCATTTCAATTGTACTCAAAAGTCCTGACTGCAAACCTAATGGAAACACCATAGGTTAACTTTCCACATGATTACGAGAAGTTTGAAAGTTGTTTCATGGCTGTACACATCAACACAAAAAAGTTGTTATCTCAGTGCATGCAATGCTTAGACTATACAAATAGTATACATTTCAGTTTTTCACCAAAGCACTTACTACAAACCTAATGGAATCACCTTAGGTTAACTTCCCACATAATTCTGAGATGTCTGAAAGTTGTTTCAAACCTGTGCACATAAAGACAAAAAAGTTGATTCTCAGTGAATAGAATGCTTTGACATAAAAGTAGTTTCCATTTCAATTGTACTCAAAAGTTCTGACTGCAAACCTAATTGTAACACTTTAGATTAACTTTCCACATGATTATGAGTAGTTTGAAAGTTGTTTCATGGCTGTACACATCTACACAAAAAAGTTGCTATCTCAGTGCATGCAATGCTTAGACAATACAAGTAGTATACATTTCAATTTTACACCAAAGCACTTACTACAAACCTAATGGAAACACTGTAGGTTAACTTCCCACATGATTCTGAGATGTCTGAAAGTTGTTTCATACCTGTGCACATAAAGACAAAAAAGTTGATTTCTCAGTGAATAGAATGCTTTGACATAAATGTAGTTTCCATTTCAATTGTACTCAAAAGTCCTGACTGCAAACCTAATGGAAACACCATAGGTTAACTTTCCACATGATTATGAGAAGTTTGAAAGTTGTTTCATGGCTGTACACATCTACACAAAAAAGTTGTTATCTCAGTGCATGCAATGCTTAGAAAATACAAATAAAATACATTTGAATTTTACACCAAAGCACTTACTGCAAACCTAATGGAAACACTTTAGGTTAACTTCCCACATGATTCTGAGATGTCTGAAAGTTGTTTCATTCCTGTGCACATAAAGACAAAAAAGTTGATTTCTCAGTGAATAGAATGCTTTGACATAAATGTAGTTTCCATTTCAATTGTACTCAAAAGCCCTGACTGCAAACCTACTGGAAACACCATAGGTTAACTTTCCACATGATTATGAGTTGTTTGAAAGTTGTTTCATGGGTGTACACATCAACACAAAAAAGTTGTTATCTCAGTGCATGCAATGCTTAGAAAATACAAATAAAATACATTTGAATTTTACACCAAAGCACTTACTGCAAACCTAATGGAAACACTTTAGGTTAACTTTCCACATGATTATGAGTAGTTTCAAAGTTGTTTCATGGCTGTACACATCAACACAAAAAAGTTGTTATCTCAGTGCATGCAATGCTTAGACAATACAAATAGTATACATTTCAATTTTACACCAAAGCATTTACTGCAAACCTAATGGAAACACTTTAGGTTAACTTCCCACATGATTCTGAGATGTCTGAAAGTTGTTTCATTCCTGTGCACATAAAGACAAAAAAGTTGATTTCTCAGTGAATAGAATGCTTTGACATAAAAGTAGTTTCCATTTCAATTGTACTCAAAAGATCTGACTGCAAACCTAATGGTAACACTTTAGATTAACTTTCCACATGATTATGAGTAGTTTGAAAGTTGTTTCATGGTCGTACACATCTACACAAAAAAGTTGCTATCTCAGTGCATGCAATGCTTAGACTATACAAGTAGTATACATTTCAATTTTACACCAAAGCACTTACTACAAACCTAATGGAAACACTGTAGGTTAACTTCCCACATGATTCTGAGATGTCTGAAAGTTGTTTCATACCTGTGCACATAAAGACAAAAAAGTTGATTTCTCAGTGAATAGAATGCTTTGACATAAATGTAGTTTCCATTTCAATTGTACTCAAAAGTCCTGACTGCAAACCTAATGGAAACACCATAGGTTAACTTTCCACATGATTACGAGAAGTTTGAAAGTTGTTTCATGGCTGTACACATCAACACAAAAAAGTTGTTATCTCAGTGCATGCAATGCTTAGACAATACAAATAGTATACTTTTCAGTTTTTCACCAAAGCACTTACTACAAACCTAATGGAATCACCTTAGGTTAACTTCAAACATAATTCTGAGATGTCTGAAAGTTGTTTCAAACCTGTGCACATAAAGAGAAAAAATTTGATTTCTCAGTGAATAGAATGCTTTGACATAAAAGTAGTTTCCATTTCAATTGTACTCAAAAGTTCTGACTGCAAACCTAATGGTAACACTTTAGATTAACTTTCCACATGATTATGAGTAGTTTGAAAGTTGTTTCATGGCTGTACACATCTACACAAAAAAGTTGCTATCTCAGTGCATGCAATGCTTAGACAATACAAGTAGTATACATTTCAATTTTACACCAAAGCACTTACTACAAACCTAATGGAAACACTGTAGGTTAACTTCCCACATGATTCTGAGATGTCTGAAAGTTGTTTCATACCTGTGCACATAAAGACAAAAAAGTTGATTTCTCAGTGAATAGAATGCTTTGACATAAATGTAGTTTCCATTTCAATTGTACTCAAAAGTCCTGACTGCAAACCTAATGGAAACACCATAGGTTAACTTTCCACATGATTACGAGAAGTTTGAAAGTTGTTTCATGGCTGTACACATCAACACAAAAAAGTTGTTATCTCAGTGCATGCAATGCTTAGACAATACAAATAGTATACATTTCAGTTTTTCACCAAAGCACTTACTACAAACCTAATGGAATCACCTTAGGTTAACTTCCCACATAATTCTGAGATGTCTGAAAGTTGTTTCAAACCTGTGCACATAAAGACAAAAAAGTTGATTCTCAGTGAATAGAATGCTTTGACATAAAAGTAGTTTCCATTTCAATTGTACTCAAAAGTTCTGACTGCAAACCTAATTGTAACACTTTAGATTAACTTTCCACATGATTATGAGTAGTTTGAAAGTTGTTTCATGGCTGTACACATCTACACAAAAAAGTTGCTATCTCAGTGCATGCAATGCTTAGACAATACAAGTAGTATACATTTCAATTTTACACCAAAGCACTTACTACAAACCTAATGGAAACACTGTAGGTTAACTTCCCACATGATTCTGAGATGTCTGAAAGTTGTTTCATACCTGTGCACATAAAGACAAAAAAGTTGATTTCTCAGTGAATAGAATGCTTTGACATAAATGTAGTTTCCATTTCAATTGTACTCAAAAGTCCTGACTGCAAACCTAATGGAAACACCATAGGTTAACTTTCCACATGATTATGAGAAGTTTGAAAGTTGTTTCATGGCTGTACACATCTACACAAAAAAGTTGTTATCTCAGTGCATGCAATGCTTAGAAAATACAAATAAAATACATTTGAATTTTACACCAAAGCACTTATGCAAACCTAATGGAAACACTTTAGGTTAACTTCCCACATGATTCTGAGATGTCTGAAAGTTGTTTCATTCCTGTGCACATAAAGACAAAAAAGTTGATTTCTCAGTGAATAGAATGCTTTGACATAAATGTAGTTTCCATTTCAATTGTACTCAAAAGCCCTGACTGCAAACCTACTGGAAACACCATAGGTTAACTTTCCACATGATTATGAGTTGTTTGAAAGTTGTTTCATGGGTGTACACATCAACACAAAAAAGTTGTTATCTCAGTGCATGCAATGCTTAGAAAATACAAATAAAATACATTTGAATTTTACACCAAAGCACTTACTGCAAACCTAATGGAAACACTTTAGGTTAACTTTCCACATGATTATGAGTAGTTTCAAAGTTGTTTCATGGCTGTACACATCAACACAAAAAAGTTGTTATCTCAGTGCATGCAATGCTTAGACAATACAAATAGTATACATTTCAATTTTACACCAAAGCATTTACTGCAAACCTAATGGAAACACTTTAGGTTAACTTCCCACATGATTCTGAGATGTCTGAAAGTTGTTTCATTCCTGTGCACATAAAGACAAAAAAGTTGATTTCTCAGTGAATAGAATGCTTTGACATAAAAGTAGTTTCCATTTCAATTGTACTCAAAAGATCTGACTGCAAACCTAATGGTAACACTTTAGATTAACTTTCCACATGATTATGAGTAGTTTGAAAGTTGTTTCATGGTCGTACACATCTACACAAAAAAGTTGCTATCTCAGTGCATGCAATGCTTAGACTATACAAGTAGTATACATTTCAATTTTACACCAAAGCACTTACTACAAACCTAATGGAAACACTGTAGGTTAACTTCCCACATGATTCTGAGATGTCTGAAAGTTGTTTCATACCTGTGCACATAAAGACAAAAAAGTTGATTTCTCAGTGAACAGAATGCTTTGACATAAATGTAGTTTCCATTTCAATTGTACTCAAAAGTCCTGACTTCAAACCTACTGGAAACACCATAGGTTAACTTTCCACATGATTATGAGAAGTTTGAAAGTTGTTTCATGGCTGTACACATCTACACAAAAAAGTTGTTATCTCAGTGCATGCAATGCTTAGAAAATACAAATAAAATACATTTGAATTTTACACCAAATACTTACTGCAAACCTAATGGAAACACTTTAGGTTAACTTCCCACATGATTCTGAGATGTCTGAAAGTTGTTTCATTCCTGTGCACATAAAGACAAAAAAGTTGATTTCTCAGTGAATAGAATGCTTTGACATAAATGTAGTTTCCATTTCAATTGTACTCAAAAGTCCTGACTGCAAACCTAATGGAAACACTTTAGGTTAACTTTCCACATGATTATGAGTAGTTTGAAAGTTGTTTCATGGCTGTACACATCTACACAAAAAAGTTGCTATCTCAGTGCATGCAATGCTTGGACAATACAAATAGTATACATTTCAAATTTACACCAAAGCGCTTACTACAAACCTAATGGAAACACTTTAGGTTAACTTCCCACATGATTCTGAGATGTCTGAAAGTTGTTTCATACCTGTGCACATAAAGACAAAAAAGTTGATTTCTCAGTGAATAGAATGCTTTGACATAAAAGTAGTTTCCATTTCAATTGTACTCAAAAGTCCTGACTGCAAACCTAATGGAAACACCATAGGTTAACTTTCCACATGATTATGAGAAGTTTGAAAGTTGTTTCATGGCTGTACACATCAACACAAAAAAGTTGTTATATCAGCGCATGCAATGCTTAGACAATACAAATAGCATACATTTCAATTTTACACCAAAGCACTTACTGCAAACCTAATGGAAACACTTTAGGTTAACTTCCCACATGATTCTGAGATGTCTGAAAGTTGTTTCATACCTGTGCACATAAAGACAAAAAAGTTGATTTCTCGGTGAATAGAATGCTTTGACATAAATGTAGTTTCCATTTCAATTGTACTCAAAAGTCCTGACTGCAAACTGAATGGAAACACCTTAGGTTAAGTTTCCACATGATTATAAGTAGTTTGAAAGTTGTTTCTTTGCTGTACACATCAACACAAAAAAATTGTTATCTCAGTGCATGCACTGCTTAGACCTTACAAATAGATTACAATTCAATTTTACACCAAAGCACTTACGGCTAACCTACTGGAAACACTTTAGGCTAACTTCCCACATGATTCTGAGATGTCTGAAAGTTGTTTCATACCTGTGCACATAAAGACAAAAAAGTTGATTTCTCAGTGAATAGAATGCTTTGACATAAATGTAGTTTCCATTTCAATTGTACTCAAAAGCCCTGACTGCAAACCTACTGGAAACACCATAGGTTAACTTTCCACATGATTATGAGTTGTTTGAAAGTTGTTTCATGGCTGTACACATCAACACAAAAAAGTTGTTATCTCAGTGCATGCAATGCTTAGACAATACAAATAGTATACATTTCAATTTTACACCAAAGCATTTACTGCAAACCTAATGGAAACACTTTAGGTTAACTTCCCACATGATTCTGAGATGTCTGAAAGTTGTTTCATTCCTGTGCACATAAAGACAAAAAAGTTGATTTCTCAGTGAATAGAATGCTTTGACATAAAAGTAGTTTCCATTTCAATTGTACTCAAAAGATCTGACTGCAAACCTAATGGTAACACTTTAGATTAACTTTCCACATGATTATGAGTAGTTTGAAAGTTGTTTCATGGTCGTACACATCTACACAAAAAAGTTGCTATCTCAGTGCATGCAATGCTTAGACTATACAAGTAGTATACATTTCAATTTTACACCAAAGCACTTACTACAAACCTAATGGAAACACTGTAGGTTAACTTCCCACATGATTCTGAGATGTCTGAAAGTTGTTTCATACCTGTGCACATAAAGACAAAAAAGTTGATTTCTCAGTGAATAGAATGCTTTGACATAAATGTAGTTTCCATTTCAATTGTACTCAAAAGTCCTGACTGCAAACCTAATGGAAACACCATAGGTTAACTTTCCACATGATTACGAGAAGTTTGAAAGTTGTTTCATGGCTGTACACATCAACACAAAAAAGTTGTTATCTCAGTGCATGCAATGCTTAGACAATACAAATAGTATACATTTCAGTTTTTCACCAAAGCACTTACTACAAACCTAATGGAATCACCTTAGGTTAACTTCAAACATAATTCTGAGATGTCTGAAAGTTGTTTCAAACCTGTGCACATAAAGAGAAAAAATTTGATTTCTCAGTGAATAGAATGCTTTGACATAAAAGTAGTTTCCATTTCAATTGTACTCAAAAGTTCTGACTGCAAACCTAATGGTAACACTTTAGATTAACTTTCCACATGATTATGAGTAGTTTGAAAGTTGTTTCATGGCTGTACACATCTACACAAAAAAGTTGCTATCTCAGTGCATGCAATGCTTAGACAATACAAGTAGTATACATTTCAATTTTACACCAAAGCACTTACTACAAACCTAATGGAAACACTGTAGGTTAACTTCCCACATGATTCTGAGATGTCTGAAAGTTGTTTCATACCTGTGCACATAAAGACAAAAAAGTTGATTTCTCAGTGAATAGAATGCTTTGACATAAATGTAGTTTCCATTTCAATTGTACTCAAAAGTCCTGACTGCAAACCTAATGGAAACACCATAGGTTAACTTTCCACATGATTACGAGAAGTTTGAAAGTTGTTTCATGGCTGTACACATCAACACAAAAAAGTTGTTATCTCAGTGCATGCAATGCTTAGACAATACAAATAGTATACATTTCAGTTTTTCACCAAAGCACTTACTACAAACCTAATGGAATCACCTTAGGTTAACTTCCCACATAATTCTGAGATGTCTGAAAGTTGTTTCAAACCTGTGCACATAAAGACAAAAAAGTTGATTCTCAGTGAATAGAATGCTTTGACATAAAAGTAGTTTCCATTTCAATTGTACTCAAAAGTTCTGACTGCAAACCTAATTGTAACACTTTAGATTAACTTTCCACATGATTATGAGTAGTTTGAAAGTTGTTTCATGGCTGTACACATCTACACAAAAAAGTTGCTATCTCAGTGCATGCAATGCTTAGACAATACAAGTAGTATACATTTCAATTTTACACCAAAGCACTTACTACAAACCTAATGGAAACACTGTAGGTTAACTTCCCACATGATTCTGAGATGTCTGAAAGTTGTTTCATACCTGTGCACATAAAGACAAAAAAGTTGATTTCTCAGTGAATAGAATGCTTTGACATAAATGTAGTTTCCATTTCAATTGTACTCAAAAGTCCTGACTGCAAACCTAATGGAAACACCATAGGTTAACTTTCCACATGATTATGAGAAGTTTGAAAGTTGTTTCATGGCTGTACACATCTACACAAAAAAGTTGTTATCTCAGTGCATGCAATGCTTAGAAAATACAAATAAAATACATTTGAATTTTACACCAAAGCACTTACTGCAAACCTAATGGAAACACTTTAGGTTAACTTCCCACATGATTCTGAGATGTCTGAAAGTTGTTTCATTCCTGTGCACATAAAGACAAAAAAGTTGATTTCTCAGTGAATAGAATGCTTTGACATAAATGTAGTTTCCATTTCAATTGTACTCAAAAGCCCTGACTGCAAACCTACTGGAAACACCATAGGTTAACTTTCCACATGATTATGAGTTGTTTGAAAGTTGTTTCATGGGTGTACACATCAACACAAAAAAGTTGTTATCTCAGTGCATGCAATGCTTAGAAAATACAAATAAAATACATTTGAATTTTACACCAAAGCACTTACTGCAAACCTAATGGAAACACTTTAGGTTAACTTTCCACATGATTATGAGTAGTTTCAAAGTTGTTTCATGGCTGTACACATCAACACAAAAAAGTTGTTATCTCAGTGCATGCAATGCTTAGACAATACAAATAGTATACATTTCAATTTTACACCAAAGCATTTACTGAAAACCTAATGGAAACACTTTAGGTTAACTTCCCACATGATTCTGAGATGTCTGAAAGTTGTTTCATTCCTGTGCACATAAAGACAAAAAAGTTGATTTCTCAGTGAATAGAATGCTTTGACATAAAAGTAGTTTCCATTTCAATTGTACTCAAAAGATCTGACTGCAAACCTAATGGTAACACTTTAGATTAACTTTCCACATGATTATGAGTAGTTTGAAAGTTGTTTCATGGTCGTACACATCTACACAAAAAAGTTGCTATCTCAGTGCATGCAATGCTTAGACTATACAAGTAGTATACATTTCAATTTTACACCAAAGCACTTACTACAAACCTAATGGAAACACTGTAGGTTAACTTCCCACATGATTCTGAGATGTCTGAAAGTTGTTTCATACCTGTGCACATAAAGACAAAAAAGTTGATTTCTCAGTGAACAGAATGCTTTGACATAAATGTAGTTTCCATTTCAATTGTACTCAAAAGTCCTGACTTCAAACCTACTGGAAACACCATAGGTTAACTTTCCACATGATTATGAGAAGTTTGAAAGTTGTTTCATGGCTGTACACATCTACACAAAAAAGTTGTTATCTCAGTGCATGCAATGCTTAGAAAATACAAATAAAATACATTTGAATTTTACACCAAATACTTACTGCAAACCTAATGGAAACACTTTAGGTTAACTTCCCACATGATTCTGAGATGTCTGAAAGTTGTTTCATTCCTGTGCACATAAAGACAAAAAAGTTGATTTCTCAGTGAATAGAATGCTTTGACATAAATGTAGTTTCCATTTCAATTGTACTCAAAAGTCCTGACTGCAAACCTAATGGAAACACTTTAGGTTAACTTTCCACATGATTATGAGTAGTTTGAAAGTTGTTTCATGGCTGTACACATCTACACAAAAAAGTTGCTATCTCAGTGCATGCAATGCTTGGACAATACAAATAGTATACATTTCAAATTTACACCAAAGCGCTTACTACAAACCTAATGGAAACACTTTAGGTTAACTTCCCACATGATTCTGAGATGTCTGAAAGTTGTTTCATACCTGTGCACATAAAGACAAAAAAGTTGATTTCTCAGTGAATAGAATGCTTTGACATAAAAGTAGTTTCCATTTCAATTGTACTCAAAAGTCCTGACTGCAAACCTAATGGAAACACCATAGGTTAACTTTCCACATGATTATGAGAAGTTTGAAAGTTGTTTCATGGCTGTACACATCAACACAAAAAAGTTGTTATATCAGCGCATGCAATGCTTAGACAATACAAATAGCATACATTTCAATTTTACACCAAAGCACTTACTGCAAACCTAATGGAAACACTTTAGGTTAACTTCCCACATGATTCTGAGATGTCTGAAAGTTGTTTCATACCTGTGCACATAAAGACAAAAAAGTTGATTTCTCGGTGAATAGAATGCTTTGACATAAATGTAGTTTCCATTTCAATTGTACTCAAAAGTCCTGACTGCAAACTGAATGGAAACACCTTAGGTTAAGTTTCCACATGATTATAAGTAGTTTGAAAGTTGTTTCTTTGCTGTACACATCAACACAAAAAAATTGTTATCTCAGTGCATGCACTGCTTAGACCTTACAAATAGATTACAATTCAATTTTACACCAAAGCACTTACGGCTAACCTACTGGAAACACTTTAGGCTAACTTCCCACATGATTCTGAGATGTCTGAAAGTTGTTTCATACCTGTGCACATAAAGACAAAAAAGTTGATTTCTCAGTGAATAGAATGCTTTGACATAAATGTAGTTTCCATTTCAATTGTACTCAAAAGCCCTGACTGCAAACCTACTGGAAACACCATAGGTTAACTTTCCACATGATTATGAGTTGTTTGAAAGTTGTTTCATGGCTGTACACATCAACACAAAAAAGTTGTTATCTCAGTGCATGCAATGCTTAGAAAATACAAATAAAATACATTTGAATTTTACACCAAAGCACTTACTGCAAACCTAATGGAAACACTTTAGGTTAACTTTCCACATGATTATGAGTAGTTTCAAAGTTGTTTCATGGCTGTACACATCAACACAAAAAAGTTGTTATCTCAGTGCATGCAATGCTTAGACAATACAAATAGTATACATTTCAATTTTACACCAAAGCATTTACTGCAAACCTAATGGAAACACTTTAGGTTAACTTCCCACATGATTCTGAGATGTCTGAAAGTTGTTTCATTCCTGTGCACATAAAGACAAAAAAGTTGATTTCTCAGTGAATAGAATGCTTTGACATAAAAGTAGTTTCCATTTCAATTGTACTCAAAAGATCTGACTGCAAACCTAATGGTAACACTTTAGATTAACTTTCCACATGATTATGAGTAGTTTGAAAGTTGTTTCATGGTCGTACACATCTACACAAAAAAGTTGCTATCTCAGTGCATGCAATGCTTAGACTATACAAGTAGTATACATTTCAATTTTACACCAAAGCACTTACTACAAACCTAATGGAAACACTGTAGGTTAACTTCCCACATGATTCTGAGATGTCTGAAAGTTGTTTCATACCTGTGCACATAAAGACAAAAAAGTTGATTTCTCAGTGAACAGAATGCTTTGACATAAATGTAGTTTCCATTTCAATTGTACTCAAAAGTCCTGACTTCAAACCTACTGGAAACACCATAGGTTAACTTTCCACATGATTATGAGAAGTTTGAAAGTTGTTTCATGGCTGTACACATCTACACAAAAAAGTTGTTATCTCAGTGCATGCAATGCTTAGAAAATACAAATAAAATACATTTGAATTTTACACCAAATACTTACTGCAAACCTAATGGAAACACTTTAGGTTAACTTCCCACATGATTCTGAGATGTCTGAAAGTTGTTTCATTCCTGTGCACATAAAGAGAAAAAAGTTGATTTCTCAGTGAATAGAATGCTTTGACATAAATGTAGTTTCCATTTCAATTGTACTCAAAAGTCCTGACTGCAAACCTAATGGAAACACTTTAGGTTAACTTTCCACATGATTATGAGTAGTTTGAAAGTTGTTTCATGGCTGTACACATCTACACAAAAAAGTTGCTATCTCAGTGCATGCAATGCTTGGACAATACAAATAGTATACATTTCAAATTTACACTAAAGCGCTTACTACAAACCTAATGGAAACACTTTAGGTTAACTTCCCACATGATTCTGAGATGTCTGAAAGTTGTTTCATACCTGTGCACATACAGACAAAAAAGTTGATTTCTCAGTGAATAGAATGCTTTGACATAAAAGTAGTTTCCATTTCAATTGTACTCAAAAGTCCTGACTGCAAACCTAATGGAAACACCATAGGTTAACTTTCCACATGATTATGAGAAGTTTGAAAGTTGTTTCATTGCTGTACACATCAACACAAAAAAGTTGTTATCTCAGCGCATGCAATGCCTAGACAATACAAATAGCATACATTTCAATTTTACACCAAAGCACTTACTGCAAACCTAATGGAAACACTTTAGGTTAACTTCCCACATGATTCTGAGATGTCTGAAAGTTGTTTCATACCTGTGCACATAAAGACAAAAAAGTTGATTTCTCAGTGAATAGAATGCTTTGACATAAATGTAGTTTCCATTTCAATTGTACTCAAAAGTCCTGACTGCAAACCTAATGGAAACACCATTGGTTAACTTTCCACATGATTATGAGAAGTTTGAAAGTTGTTTCCTGGCTGTACACATCAACACAAAAAAGTTGTTATCTCAGCGCATGCAATGCTTAGACAATACAAATAGTATACATTTCAATTTTTCACCCAAGCATTTACTGCAAACCTAATGGAAACACTTTAGGTTAACTTCCCACATGATTCTGAGATGTCTGAAAGTTGTTTCATTCCTGTGCACATAAAGACAAAAAAGTTGATTTCTCAGTGAATAGAATGCTTTGACATAAAAGTAGTTTCCATTTCAATTGTACTCAAAAGATCTGACTGCAAACCTAATGGTAACACTTTAGATTAACTTTCCACATGATTATGAGTAGTTTGAAAGTTGTTTCATGGCTGTACACATCTACACAAAAAAGTTGCTATCTCAGTGCATGCAATGCTTAGACAATACCAGTAGTATACATTTCAATTTTACACGAAAGCACTTACTGCAAACCTGATGGAAACAACTTAGATTAACTTCCCACATAATTCTGAGATGTCTGAAAGTTGTTTCAAACCTGTGCACATAAAGACAAAAAAGTTGATTTCTCAGTGAATAGAATGCTTTGACATAAAAGTAGTTTCCATTTCAATTGTACTCAAAAGTTCTCTCTGCAAACCTGATGGTAACACTTTAGATTAACTTTCCACATGATTATGAGTAGTTTGAAAGTTGTTTCATGGCTGTACACATCAACACAAAAAACTTGTTATCTCAGTGCATGCAATGCTTAGACAATACAAATAGTATACATTTCAGTTTTTCACCAAAGCACTTACTACAAACCTAATGGAATCACCTTAGGTTAACTTCCCACATAATTCTGAGATGTCTGAAAGTTGTTTCAAACCTGTGCACATAAAGACAAAAAAGTTGATTCTCAGTGAATAGAATGCTTTGACATAAAAGTAGTTTGCATTTCAATTGTACTCAAAAGTTCT
Organism: Mobula birostris; assembly: GCF_030028105.1. Classification (NCBI taxonomy): domain Eukaryota; kingdom Metazoa; phylum Chordata; class Chondrichthyes; order Myliobatiformes; family Myliobatidae; genus Mobula; species Mobula birostris. Next base: position 90,226 of record NW_027278571.1, on the reverse strand, counting down.
GACTGCAAACCTAATGGTAACACTTTAGATTAACTTTCCACATGATTATGAGTAGTTTGAAAGTTGTTTCATGGCTGTACACATCAACACAAAAAAGTTGCTATCTCAGTGCATGCAATGCTTAGACAATACAAGTAGTATACATTTCAATTTACACCAAAGCACTTACTACAAACCTAATGGAAACACTGTAGGTTAACTTCCACATGATTCTGAGATGTCTGAAAGTTGTTCATACCTGTGCACATAAAGACAAAAAAGTTGATTTCTCAGTGAATAGAATGCTTTGACATAAATGTAGTTTCCATTTCAATTGTACTCAAAAGTCCTGACTGCAAACCTAATGGAAACACCATAGGTTAACTTTCCACATGAGTATGAGAAGTTTGAAAGTTGTTTCATGGCTGTACACATCTACACAAAAAAGTTGTTATCTCAGTGCATGCAATGCTTAGTAAATACAAATAAAATACATTTGAATTTTACACCAAAGCACTTACTGCAACCTAATGGAAACACTTTAGGTTAACTTCCCACATGATTCTGAGATGTCTGAAAGTTGTTTCATTCCTGTGCACATAAAGACAAAAAAGTTGATTTCTCAGTGAATAGAATGCTTTGACATAAATGTAGTTTCCATTTCAATTGTTCTCAAAAGTCCTGACTGCAAACCTACTGGAAACACCATAGGTTAACTTTCCACATGATTATGAGTTGTTTGAAAGTTGTTTCATGGCTGTACACATCAACACAAAAAAGTTGTTTATCTCAGTGCATGCAATGCTTAGAAAATACAAATAAAATACATTTGAATTTTACACCAAAGCACTTACTGCAAACCTAATGGAAACACTTTAGGTTAACTTTCCACATGATTATGAGTAGTTTCAAAGTTGTTTCATGGCTGTACACATCAACACAAAAAGTTGTTATCTCAGTGCATGCAATGCTTAGACAATACAAATAGTATACATTTTAGTTTTTCACCAAAGCACTTACTACAAACCTAATGGAATCACCTTAGGTTAACTTCCCACATAATTCTGAGATGTCTGAAAGTTGTTTCAAACCTGTGCACATAAAGACAAAAAAGTTGATTTCTCAGTGAATAGAATGCTTTGACATAAAAGTAGTTTCCATTTCAATTGTACTCAAAAGTTCTGACTGCAAACCTAATGGTAACACTTTAGATTAACTTTCCACATGATTATGAGTAGTTTGAAAGTTGTTTCATGGCTGTACACATCTACACAAAAAAGTTGCTATCTCAGTGCATGCAATGCTTAGACAATACAAGTAGTATACATTTCAATTTTACACCAAAGCACTTACTACAAACCTAATGGAAACACTGTAGGTTAACTTCCCACATGATTCTGAGATGTCTGAAAGTTGTTTCATACCTGTGCACATAAAGACAAAAAAGTTGATTTCTCAGTGAATAGAATGCTTTGACATAAATGTAGTTTCCATTTCAATTGTACTCAAAAGTCCTGACTGCAAACCTAATGGAAACACCATAGGTTGACTTTCCACATGATTATGAGAAGTTTGAAAGTTGTTTCATGGCTGTACACATCTACACAAAAAAGTTGTTATCTCAGTGCATGCAATGCTTAGAAAATACAAATAAAATACATTTGAATTTTACACCAAAGCACTTACTGCAAACCTAATGGAAACACTTTAGGTTAACTTCCCACATGATTCTGAGATGTCTGAAAGTTGTTTCATTCCTGTGCACATAAAGACAAAAAAGTTGATTTCTCAGTGAATAGAATGCTTTGTCATAAATGTAGTTTCCATTTCAATTGTACTCAAAAGTCCTGACTGCAAACCTACTGGAAACACCATAGGTTAACTTTCCACATGATTATGAGTTGTTTGAAAGTTGTTTCATGGCTGTACACATCAACACAAAAAAGTTGTTATCTCAGCGCATGCAATGCTTAGACAATACAAATAGCATACATTTCAATTTTACACGAAAGCACTTACTGCAAACCTAATGGAAACACTTTAGGTTAACTTCCCACATGATTCTGAGATGTCTGAAAGTTGTTTCATACCTGTGCACATAAAGACAAAAAAGTTGATTTCTCAGTGAATAGAATGCTTTGACATAAATGTAGTTTCCATTTCAATTGTACTCAAAAGTCCTGACTGCAAACTGAATGGAAACACCTTAGGTTAAGTTTCCACATGATTATAAGTAGTTTGAAAGTTGTTTCTTTGCTGTACACATCAACACAAAAAAATTGTTATCTCAGTGCATGCACTGCTTAGACCTTACAAATAGTTTACAATTCAATTTTACACCAAAGCACTTACGGCTAACCTACTGGAAACACTTTAGGCTAACTTCCCACATGATTCTGAGATGTCTGAAAGTTGTTTCATACCTGTGCACTTAAAGACAAAAAAGTTGATTTCTCAGTGAATAGAATGCTTTGACATAAATGTAGTTTCCATTTCAATTGTACTCAAAAGTCCTGACTGCAAACCTACTGGAAACACCATAGGTTAACTTTCCACATGATTATGAGTTGTTTGAAAGTTGTTTCATGGCTGTACACATCAACACAAAAAAGTTGTTATCTCAGAGCATGCAATGCTTAGAAAATACAAATAAAATACATTTGAATTTTACACCAAAGCACTTACTGCAAACCTAATGGAAACACTTTAGGTTAACTTTCCACATGATTATGAGAAGTTTGAAAGTTGTTTCATGGTTGTACACATCTACACAAAAAAGTTGCTATCTCAGTGCATGCAATGCTTAGACTATACAAGTAGTATACATTTCAATTTTACACCAAAGCACTTACTACAAACCTAATGGAAACACTGTAGGTTAACTTCCCACATGATTCTGGAATGTCTGAAAGTTGTTTCATACCTGTGCACATAAAGACAAAAAAGTTGATTTCTCAGTGAACAGAATGCTTTGACATAAATGTAGTTTCCATTTCAATTGTACTCAAAAGTCCTGACTGCAAACTGAATGGAAACACCTTAGGTTAAGTTTCCACATGATTATAAGTAGTTTGAAAGTTGTTTCTTTGCTGTACACATCAACACAAAAAAATTGTTATCTCAGTGCATGCACTGCTTAGACCTTACAAATAGTTTACAATTCAATTTTACACCAAAGCACTTACGGCTAACCTACTGGAAACACTTTAGGCTAACTTCCCACATGATTCTGAGATGTCTGAAAGTTGTTTCATACCTGTGCACATAAAGACAAAAAAGTTGATTTCTCAGTGAATAGAATGCTTTGACATAAAAGTAGTTTCCATTTCAATTGTACTCAAAAGATCTGACTGCAAACCTAATGGTAACACTTTAGATTAACTTTCCACATGATTATGAGTAGTTTGAAAGTTGTTTCATGGCTGTACACATCTACACAAAAAAGTTGCTATCTCAGTGCATGCAATGCTTAGACAATACCAGTAGTATACATTTCAATTTTACACGAAAGCACTTACTGCAAACCTGATGGAAACAACTTAGATTAACTTCCCACATAATTCTGAGATGTCTGAAAGTTGTTTCATACCTGTGCACATAAAGACAAAAAAGTTGATTTCTCAGTGAATAGAATGCTTTGACATAAATGTAGTTTCCATTTCAATTGTACTCAAAAGTCCTGACTGCAAACCTAATGGAAACACCATAGGTTAACTTTCCACATGATTACGAGAAGTTGAAAGTTGTTTCATGGCTGTACACATCAACACAAAAAAGTTGTTATCTCAGTGCATGCAATGCTTAGACAATACAAATAGTATACATTTCAGTTTTTCACCAAAGCACTTACTACAAACCTAATGGAATCACCTTAGGTTAACTTCCCACATAATTCTGAGATGTCTGAAAGTTGTTTCAAACCTGTGCACATGAAGACAAAAAAGTTGATTTCTCAGTGAATAGAATGCTTTGACATAAAAGTAGTTTCCATTTCAATTGTACTCAAAAGATCTGACTGCAAACCTAATGGTAACACTTTAGATTAACTTTCCACATGATTATGAGTAGTTTGAAAGTTGTTTCATGGCTGTACACATCTACACAAAAAAGTTGCTATCTCAGTGCATGCAATGCTTAGACAATACCAGTAGTATACATTTCAATTTTACACGAAAGCACTTACTGCAAACCTGATGGAAACAACTTAGATTAACTTCCCACATAATTCTGAGATGTCTGAAAGTTGTTTCATACCTGTGCACATAAAGACAAAAAAGTTGATTTCTCAGTGAATAGAATGCTTTGACATAAATGTAGTTTCCATTTCAATTGTACTCAAAAGTCCTGACTGCAAACCTAATGGAAACACCATAGGTTAACTTTCCACATGATTACGAGAAGTTTGAAAGTTGTTTCATGGCTGTACACATCAACACAAAAAAGTTGTTATCTCAGTGCATGCAATGCTTAGACAATACAAATAGTATACATTTCAGTTTTTCACCAAAGCACTTACTACAAACCTAATGGAATCACCTTAGGTTAACTTCCCACATAATTCTGAGATGTCTGAAAGTTGTTTCAAACCTGTGCACATAAAGACAAAAAATTTGATTTCTCAGTGAATAGAATGCTTTGACATAAAAGTAGTTTCCATTTCAATTGTACTCAAAAGTTCTGACTGCAAACCTAATGGTAACACTTTAGATTAACTTTCCACATGATTATGAGTAGTTTGAAAGTTGTTTCATGGCTGTACACATCTACACAAAAAAGTTGCTATCTCAGTGCATGCAATGCTTAGACAATACAAGTAGTATACATTTCAATTTTACACCAAAGCACTTACTACAAACCTAATGGAAACACTGTAGGTTAACTTCCCACATGATTCTGAGATGTCTGAAAGTTGTTTCATACCTGTGCACATAAAGACAAAAAAGTTGATTTCTCAGTGAATAGAATGCTTTGACATAAATGTAGTTTCCATTTCAATTGTACTCAAAAGTCCTGACTGCAAACCTAATGGAAACACTTTAGGTTAACTTTCCACATGATTATGAGTAGTTTGAAAGTTGTTTCATGGCTGTACACATCTACACAAAAAAGTTGCTATCTCAGTGCATGCAATGCTTGGACAATACAAATAGTATACATTTCAAATTTACACCAAAGCGCTTACTACAAACCTAATCGAAACACTTTAGGTTAACTTCCCACATGATTCTGAGATGTCTGAAAGTTGTTTCATACCTGTGCACATAAAGACAAAAAAGTTGATTTCTCAGTGAATAGAATGCTTTGACATAAAAGTAGTTTCCATTTCAATTGTACTCAAAAGTCCTGACTGCAAACCTAATGGAAACACCATAGGTTAACTTTCCACATGATTATGAGAAGTTTGAAATGAGAAGTTTGAAAGTTGTTTCATGGCTGTACACATCAACACAAAAAGTTGTTATATCAGCGCATGCAATGCTTAGACAATACAAATAGCATACATTTCAATTTTACACCAAAGCACTTACTGCAAACCTAATGGAAACACTTTAGGTTAACTTCCCACATGATTCTGAGATGTCTGAAAGTTGTTTCATACCTGTGCACATAAAGACAAAAAAGTTGATTTCTCAGTGAATAGAATGCTTTGACATAAATGTAGTTTCCATTTCAATTGTACTCAAAAGTCCTGACTGCAAACTGAATGGAAACACCTTAGGTTAAGTTTCCACATGATTATAAGTAGTTTGAAAGTTGTTTCTTTGCTGTACACATCAACACAAAAAAATTGTTATCTCAGTGCATGCACTGCTTAGACCTTACAAATAGATTACAATTCAATTTTACACCAAAGCACTTACGGCTAACCTACTGGAAACACTTTAGGCTAACTTCCCACATGATTCTGAGATCTCTGAAAGTTGTTTCATACCTGTGCACATAAAGACAAAAAAGTTGATTTCTCAGTGAATAGAATGCTTTGACATAAATGTAGTTTCCATTTCAATTGTACTCAAAAGCCCTGACTGCAAACCTACTGGAAACACCATAGGTTAACTTTCCACATGATTATGAGTTGTTTGAAAGTTGTTTCATGGCTGTACACATCAACACAAAAAAGTTGTTATCTCAGTGCATGCAATGCTTAGAAAATACAAATAAAATACATTTGAATTTTACACCAAAGCACTTACTGCAAACCTAATGGAAACACTTTAGGTTAACTTTCCACATGATTATGAGTAGTTTCAAAGTTGTTTCATGGCTGTACACATCAACACAAAAAAGTTGTTATCTCAGTGCATGCAATGCTTAGACAATACAAATAGTATACATTTCAATTTTACACCAAAGCATTTACTGCAAACCTAATGGAAACACTTTAGGTTAACTTCCCACATGATTCTGAGATGTCTGAAAGTTGTTTCATTCCTGTGCACATAAAGACAAAAAAGTTGATTTCTCAGTGAATAGAATGCTTTGACATAAAAGTAGTTTCCATTTCAATTGTACTCAAAAGATCTGACTGCAAACCTAATGGTAACACTTTAGATTAACTTTCCACATGATTATGAGTAGTTTGAAAGTTGTTTCATGGTCGTACACATCTACACAAAAAAGTTGCTATCTCAGTGCATGCAATGCTTAGACTATACAAGTAGTATACATTTCAATTTTACACCAAAGCACTTACTACAAACCTAATGGAAACACTGTAGGTTAACTTCCCACATGATTCTGAGATGTCTGAAAGTTGTTTCATACCTGTGCACATAAAGACAAAAAAGTTGATTTCTCAGTGAACAGAATGCTTTGACATAAATGTAGTTTCCATTTCAATTGTACTCAAAAGTCCTGACTTCAAACCTACTGGAAACACCATAGGTTAACTTTCCACATGATTATGAGAAGTTTGAAAGTTGTTTCATGGCTGTACACATCTACACAAAAAAGTTGTTATCTCAGTGCATGCAATGCTTAGAAAATACAAATAAAATACATTTGAATTTTACACCAAATACTTACTGCAAACCTAATGGAAACACTTTAGGTTAACTTCCCACATGATTCTGAGATGTCTGAAAGTTGTTTCATTCCTGTGCACATAAAGACAAAAAAGTTGATTTCTCAGTGAATAGAATGCTTTGACATAAATGTAGTTTCCATTTCAATTGTACTCAAAAGTCCTGACTGCAAACCTAATGGAAACACTTTAGGTTAACTTTCCACATGATTATGAGTAGTTTGAAAGTTGTTTCATGGCTGTACACATCTACACAAAAAAGTTGCTATCTCAGTGCATGCAATGCTTGGACAATACAAATAGTATACATTTCAAATTTACACCAAAGCGCTTACTACAAACCTAATGGAAACACTTTAGGTTAACTTCCCACATGATTCTGAGATGTCTGAAAGTTGTTTCATACCTGTGCACATAAAGACAAAAAAGTTGATTTCTCAGTGAATAGAATGCTTTGACATAAAAGTAGTTTCCATTTCAATTGTACTCAAAAGTCCTGACTGCAAACCTAATGGAAACACCATAGGTTAACTTTCCACATGATTATGAGAAGTTTGAAAGTTGTTTCATGGCTGTACACATCAACACAAAAAAGTTGTTATATCAGCGCATGCAATGCTTAGACAATACAAATAGCATACATTTCAATTTTACACCAAAGCACTTACTGCAAACCTAATGGAAACACTTTAGGTTAACTTCCCACATGATTCTGAGATGTCTGAAAGTTGTTTCATACCTGTGGACATAAAGACAAAAAAGTTGATTTCTCGGTGAATAGAATGCTTTGACATAAATGTAGTTTCCATTTCAATTGTACTCAAAAGTCCTGACTGCAAACTGAATGGAAACACCTTAGGTTAAGTTTCCACATGATTATAAGTAGTTTGAAAGTTGTTTCTTTGCTGTACACATCAACACAAAAAAATTGTTATCTCAGTGCATGCACTGCTTAGACCTTACAAATAGATTACAATTCAATTTTACACCAAAGCACTTACGGCTAACCTACTGGAAACACTTTAGGCTAACTTCCCACATGATTCTGAGATGTCTGAAAGTTGTTTCATACCTGTGCACATAAAGACAAAAAAGTTGATTTCTCAGTGAATAGAATGCTTTGACATAAATGTAGTTTCCATTTCAATTGTACTCAAAAGTCCTGACTGCAAACCTACTGGAAACACCATAGGTTAACTTTCCACATGATTATGAGTTGTTTGAAAGTTGTTTCATGGCTGTACACATCAACACAAAAAAGTTGTTATCTCAGAGCATGCAATGCTTAGAAAATACAAATAAAATACATTTGAATTTTACACCAAAGCACTTACTGCAAACCTAATGGAAACACTTTAGGTTAACTTTCCACATGATTATGAGAAGTTTGAAAGTTGTTTCATGGTTGTACACATCTACACAAAAAAGTTGCTATCTCAGTGCATGCAATGCTTAGACTATACAAGTAGTATACATTTCAATTTTACACCAAAGCACTTACTACAAACCTAATGGAAACACTGTAGGTTAACTTCCCACATGATTCTGGAATGTCTGAAAGTTGTTTCATACCTGTGCACATAAAGACAAAAAAGTTGATTTCTCAGTGAACAGAATGCTTTGACATAAATGTAGTTTCCATTTCAATTGTACTCAAAAGTCCTGACTTCAAACCTACTGGAAACACCATAGGTTAACTTTCCACATAATTATGAGAAGTTTGAAAGTTGTTTCATGGCTGTACACATCTACACAAAAAAGTTGTTATCTCAGTGCATGCAATGCTTAGAAAATACAAATAAAATACATTTGAATTTTACACCAAATACTTACTGCAAACCAAATGGAAACACTTTAGGTTAACTTCCCACATGATTCTGAGATGTCTGAAAGTTGTTTCATTCCTGTGCACATAAAGAGAAAAAAGTTGATTTCTCAGTGAATAGAATGCTTTGACATAAATGTAGTTTACATTTCAATTGTACTCAAAAGTCCTGACTGCAAACCTAATGGAAACACTTTAGGTTAACTTTCCACATGATTATGAGTAGTTTGAAAGTTGTTTCATGGCTGTACACATCTACACAAAAAAGTTGCTATCTCAGTGCATGCAATGCTTGGACAATACAAATAGTATACATTTCAAATTTACACCAAAGCGCTTACTACAAACCTAATGGAAACACTTTAGGTTAACTTCCCACATGATTCTGAGATGTCTGAAAGTTGTTTCATACCTGTGCACATACAGACAAAAAAGTTGATTTCTCAGTGAATAGAATGCTTTGACATAAAAGTAGTTTCCATTTCAATTGTACTCAAAAGTCCTGACTGCAAACCTAATGGAAACACCATAGGTTAACTTTCCACATGATTATGAGAAGTTTGAAAGTTGTTTCATTGCTGTACACATCAACACAAAAAAGTTGTTATCTCAGCGCATGCAATGCTTAGACAATACAAATAGCATACATTTCAATTTTACACCAAAGCACTTACTGCAAACCTAATGGAAACACTTTAGGTTAACTTCCCACATGATTCTGAGATGTCTGAAAGTTGTTTCATACCTGTGCACATAAAGACAAAAAAGTTGATTTCTCAGTGAATAGAATGCTTTGACATAAATGTAGTTTCCATTTCAATTGTACTCAAAAGTCCTGACTGCAAACCTAATGGAAACACCATTGGTTAACTTTCCACATGATTATGAGAAGTTTGAAAGTTGTTTCCTGGCTGTACACATCAACACAAAAAAGTTGTTATCTCAGCGCATGCAATGCTTAGACAATACAAATAGTATACATTTCAATTTTTCACCCAAGCATTTACTGCAAACCTAATGGAAACACTTTAGGTTAACTTCCCACATGATTCTGAGATGTCTGAAAGTTGTTTCATTCCTGTGCACATAAAGACAAAAAAGTTGATTTCTCAGTGAATAGAATGCTTTGACATTAAAGTAGTTTCCATTTCAATTGTACTCAAAAGATCTGACTGCAAACCTAATGGTAACACTTTAGATTAACTTTCCACATGATTATGAGTAGTTTGAAAGTTGTTTCATGGCTGTACACATCTACACAAAAAAGTTGCTATCTCAGTGCATGCAATGCTTAGACAATACCAGTAGTATACATTTCAATTTTACACGAAAGCACTTACTGCAAACCTGATGGAAACAACTTAGATTAACTTCCCACATAATTCTGAGATGTCTGAAAGTTGTTTCAAACCTGTGCACATAAAGACAAAAAAGTTGATTTCTCAGTGAATAGAATGCTTTGACATAAAAGTAGTTTCCATTTCAATTGTACTCAAAAGTTCTCTCTGCAAACCTGATGGTAACACTTTAGATTAACTTTCCACATGATTATGAGTAGTTTGAAAGTTGTTTCATGGCTGTACACATCAACACAAAAAACTTGTTATCTCAGTGCATGCAATGCTTAGACAATACAAATAGTATACATTTCAGTTTTTCACCAAAGCACTTACTACAAACCTAATGGAATCACCTTAGGTTAACTTCCCACATAATTCTGAGATGTCTGAAAGTTGTTTCAAACCTGTGCACATAAAGACAAAAAAGTTGATTCTCAGTGAATAGAATGCTTTGACATAAAAGTAGTTTGCATTTCAATTGTACTCAAAAGTTCTGACTGCAAACCTAATGGTAACACTTTAGATTAACTTTCCACATGATTATGAGTAGTTTGAAAGTTGTTTCATGGCTGTACACATCTACACAAAAAAGTTGCTATCTCAGTGCATGCAATGCTTAGACAATACAAGTAGTATACATTTCAATTTTACACCAAAGCACTTAGTACAAACCTAATGGAAACACTGTAGGTTAACTTCCCACATGATTCTGAGATGTCTGAAAGTTGTTTCATACCTGTGCACATAAAGACAAAAAAGTTGATTTCTCAGTGAATAGAATGCTTTGACATAAATGTAGTTTCCATTTCAATTGTACTCAAAAGTCCTGACTGCAAACCTAATGGAAACACCATAGGTTAACTTTCCACATGATTATGAGAAGTTTGAAAGTTGTTTCATGGCTGTACACATCTACACAAAAAAGTTGTTATCTCAGTGCATGCAATGCTTAGTAAATACAAATAAAATACATTTGAATTTTACACCAAAGCACTTACTGCAAACCTAATGGAAACACTTTAGGTTAACTTCCCACATGATTCTGAGATGTCTGAAAGTTGTTTCATTCCTGTGCACATAAAGACAAAAAAGTTGATTTCTCAGTGAATAGAATGCTTTGACATAAATGTAGTTTCCATTTCAATTGTTCTCAAAAGTCCTGACTGCAAACCTACTGGAAACACCATAGGTTAACTTTCCACATGATTATGAGTTGTTTGAAAGTTGTTTCATGGCTGTACACATCAACACAAAAAAGTTGTTATCTCAGTGCATGCACTGCTTAGACCTTACAAATAGTTTACAATTCAATTTTACACCAAAGCACTTACGGCTAACCTACTGGAAACACTTTAGGCTAACTTCCCACATGATTCTGAGATGTCTGAAAGTTGTTTCATACCTGTGCACATAAAGACAAAAAAGTTGATTTCTCAGTGAATAGAATGCTTTGACATAAATGTAGTTTCCATTTCAATTGTACTCAAAAGTCCTGACTGCAAACTGAATGGAAACACCTTAGGTTAAGTTTCCACATGATTATAAGTAGTTTGAAAGTTGTTTCTTTGCTGTACACATCAACACAAAAAAATTGTTATCTCAGTGCATGCACTGCTTAGACCTTACAAATAGTTTACAATTCAATTTTACACCAAAGCACTTACGGCTAACCTACTGGAAACACTTTAGGCTAACTTCCCACATGATTCTGAGATGTCTGAAAGTTGTTTCATACCTGTGCACTTAAAGACAAAAAAGTTGATTTCTCAGTGAATAGAATGCTTTGACATAAATGTAGTTTCCATTTCAATTGTACTCAAAAGTCCTGACTGCAAACCTACTGGAAACACCATAGGTTAACTTTCCACATGATTATGAGTTGTTTGAAAGTTGTTTCATGGCTGTACACATCAACACAAAAAAGTTGTTATCTCAGAGCATGCAATGCTTAGAAAATACAAATAAAATACATTTGAATTTTACACCAAAGCACTTACTGCAAACCTAATGGAAACACTTTAGGTTAACTTTCCACATGATTATGAGAAGTTTGAAAGTTGTTTCATGGTTGTACACATCTACACAAAAAAGTTGCTATCTCAGTGCATGCAATGCTTAGACTATACAAGTAGTATACATTTCAATTTTACAGCAAAGCACTTACTACAAACCTAATGGAAACACTGTAGGTTAACTTCCCACATGATTCTGGAATGTCTGAAAGTTGTTTCATACCTGTGCACATAAAGACAAAAAAGTTGATTTCTCAGTGAACAGAATGCTTTGACATAAATGTAGTTTCCATTTCAATTGTACTCAAAAGTCCTGACTGCAAACTGAATGGAAACACCTTAGGTTAAGTTTCCACATGATTATAAGTAGTTTGAAAGTTGTTTCTTTGCTGTACACATCAACACAAAAAAATTGTTATCTCAGTGCATGCACTGCTTAGACCTTACAAATAGTTTACAATTCAATTTTACACCAAAGCACTTACGGCTAACCTACTGGAAACACTTTAGGCTAACTTCCCACATGATTCTGAGATGTCTGAAAGTTGTTTCATACCTGTGCACATAAAGACAAAAAAGTTGATTTCTCAGTGAATAGAATGCTTTGACATAAAAGTAGTTTCCATTTCAATTGTACTCAAAAGATCTGACTGCAAACCTAATGGTAACACTTTAGATTAACTTTCCACATGATTATGAGTAGTTTGAAAGTTGTTTCATGGCTGTACACATCTACACAAAAAAGTTGCTATCTCAGTGCATGCAATGCTTAGACAATACCAGTAGTATACATTTCAATTTTACACGAAAGCACTTACTGCAAACCTGATGGAAACAACTTAGATTAACTTCCCACATAATTCTGAGATGTCTGAAAGTTGTTTCATACCTGTGAACATAAAGACAAAAAAGTTGATTTCTCAGTGAATAGAATGCTTTGACATAAATGTAGTTTCCATTTCAATTGTACTCAAAAGTCCTGACTGCAAACCTAATGGAAACACCATAGGTTAACTTTCCACATGATTACGAGAAGTTTGAAAGTTGTTTCATGGCTGTACACATCAACACAAAAAAGTTGTTATCTCAGTGCATGCAATGCTTAGACAATACAAATAGTATACATTTCAGTTTTTCACCAAAGCACTTACTACAAACCTAATGGAATCACCTTAGGTTAACTTCCCACATAATTCTGAGATGTCTGAAAGTTGTTTCAAACCTGTGCACATAAAGACAAAAAATTTGATTTCTCAGTGAATAGAATGCTTTGACATAAAAGTAGTTTCCATTTCAATTGTACTCAAAAGTTCTGACTGCAAACCTAATGGTAACACTTTAGATTAACTTTCCACATGATTATGAGTAGTTTGAAAGTTGTTTCATGGCTGTACACATCTACACAAAAAAGTTGCTATCTCAGTGCATGCAATGCTTAGACAATACAAGTAGTATACATTTCAATTTTACACCAAAGCACTTACTACAAACCTAATGGAAACACTGTAGGTTAACTTCCCACATGATTCTGAGATGTCTGAAAGTTGTTTCATACCTGTGCACATAAAGACAAAAAAGTTGATTTCTCAGTGAATAGAATGCTTTGACATAAATGTAGTTTCCATTTCAATTGTACTCAAAAGTCCTGACTGCAAACCTAATGGAAACACCATAGGTTAACTTTCCACATGATTACGAGAAGTTTGAAAGTTGTTTCATGGCTGTACACATCAACACAAAAAAGTTGTTATCTCAGTGCATGCAATGCTTAGACAATACAAATAGTATACATTTCAGTTTTTCACCAAAGCACTTACTACAAACCTAATGGAATCACCTTAGGTTAACTTCCCACATAATTCTGAGATGTCAGAAAGTTGTTTCAAACCTGTGCACATAAAGACAAAAAAGTTGATTCTCAGTGAATAGAATGCTTTGACATAAAAGTAGTTTCCATTTCAATTGTACTCAAAAGTTCTGACTGCAAACCTACTGGAAACACCATAGGTTAACTTTCCACATGATTATGAGTTGTTTGAAAGTTGTTTCATGGCTGTACACATCAACACAAAAAAGTTGTTATCTCAGTGCATGCAATGCTTAGAAAATACAAATAAAATACATTTGAATTTTACACCAAAGCACTTACTGCAAACCTAATGGAAACACTTTAGGTTAACTTTCCACATGATTATGAGTAGTTTCAAAGTTGTTTCATGGCTGTACACATCAACACAAAAAAGTTGTTATCTTAGTGCATGCAATGCTTAGACAATGCAAATAGTATACATTTCAATTTTACACCAAAGCATTTACTGCAAACCTAATGGAAACACTTTAGGTTAACTTCCCACATGATTCTGAGATGTCTGAAAGTTGTTTCATTCCTGTGCACATAAAGACAAAAAAGTTGATTTCTCAGTGAATAGAATGCTTTGACATAAAAGTAGTTTCCATTTCAATTGTACTCAAAAGATCTGACTGCAAACCTAATGGTAACACTTTAGATTAACTTTCCACATGATTATGAGTAGTTTGAAAGTTGTTTCATGGTTGTACACATCTACACAAAAAAGTTGCTATCTCAGTGCATGCAATGCTTAGACTATACAAGTAGTATACATTTCAATTTTACACCAAAGCACTTACTACAAACCTAATGGAAACACTGTAGGTTAACTTCCCACAAGATTCTGAGATGTCTGAAAGTTGTTTCATACCTGTGCACATAAAGACAAAAAAGTTGATTTCTCAGTGAACAGAATGCTTTGACATAAATGTAGTTTCCATTTCAATTGTACTCAAAAGTCCTGACTTCAAACCTACTGGAAACACCATAGGTTAACTTTCCACATGATTATGAGAAGTTTGAAAGTTGTTTCATGGCTGTACACATCAACACAAAAAAGTTGTTATCTCAGTGCATGCAATGCTTAGAAAATACAAATAAAATACATTTGAATTTTACACCAAATACTTACTGCAAACCTAATGGAAACACTTTAGGTTAACTTCCCACATGATTCTGAGATGTCTGAAAGTTGTTTCATTCCTGTGCACATAAAGACAAAAAAGTTGATTTCTCAGTGAATAGAATGCTTTGACATAAATGTAGTTTCCATTTCAATTGTACTCAAAAGTCCGGACTGCAAACCTAATGGAAACACTTTAGGTTAACTTTCCACATGATTATGAGCAGTTTGAAAGTTGTTTCATGGCTGTACACATCTACACAAAAAAGTTGCTATCTCAGTGCATGCAATGCTTGGACAATACAAATAGTATACATTTCAAATTTACACCAAAGCGCTTACTACAAACCTAATGGAAACACTTTAGGTTAACTTCCCACATGATTCTGAGATGTCTGAAAGTTGTTTCATACCTGTGCACATAAAGACAAAAAAGTTGATTTCTCAGTGAATAGAATGCTTTGACATAAAAGTAGTTTCCATTTCAATTGTACTCAAAAGTCCTGACTGCAAACCTAATGGAAACACCATAGGTTAACTTTCCACATGATTATGAGAAGTTTGAAAGTTGTTTCATGGCTGTACACATCAACACAAAAAAGTTGTTATCTCAGCGCATGCAATGCTTAGACAATACAAATAGCATACATTTCAATTTTACACCAAAGCACTTACTGCAAACCTAATGGAAACACTTTAGGTTAACTTCCCACATGATTCTGAGATGTCTGAAAGTTGTTTCATACCTGTGCACATAAAGACAAAAAAGTTGATTTCTCGGTGAATAGAATGCTTTGACATAAATGTAGTTTCCATTTCAATTGTACTCAAAAGTCCTGACTGCAAACTGAATGGAAACACCTTAGGTTAAGTTTCCACATGATTATAAGTAGTTTGAAAGTTGTTTCTTTGCTGTACACATCAACACAAAAAAATTGTTATCTCAGTGCATGCACTGCTTAGACCTTACAAATAGATTACAATTCAATTTTACACCAAAGCACTTACGGCTAACCTACTGGAAACACTTTAGGCTAACTTCCCACATGATTCTGAGATGTCTGAAAGTTGTTTCATACCTGTGCACATAAAGACAAAAAAGTTGATTTCTCAGTGAATAGAATGCTTTGACATAAATGTAGTTTCCATTTCAATTGTACTCAAAAGTCCTGACTGCAAACCTACTGGAAACACCATAGGTTAACTTTCCACATGATTATGAGTTGTTTGAAAGTTGTTTCATGGCTGTACACATCAACACAAAAAAGTTGTTATCTCAGAGCATGCAATGCTTAGAAAATACAAATAAAATACATTTGAATTTTACACCAAAGCACTTACTGCAAACCTAATGGAAACACTTTAGGTTAACTTTCCACATGATTATGAGAAGTTTGAAAGTTGTTTCATGGTTGTACACATCTACACAAAAAAGTTGCTATCTCAGTGCATGCAATGCTTAGACTATACAAGTAGTATACATTTCAATTTTACACCAAAGCACTTACTACAAACCTAATGGAAACACTGTAGGTTAACTTCCCATATGATTCTGGAATGTCTGAAAGTTGTTTCATACCTGTGCACATAAAGACAAAAAAGTTGATTTCTCAGTGAACAGAATGCTTTGACATAAATGTAGTTTCCATTTCAATTGTACTCAAAAGTCCTGACTTCAAACCTACTGGAAACACCATTGGGTAACTTTCCACATGATTATGAGAAGTTTGAAAGTTGTTTCATGGCTGTACACATCTACACAAAAAAGTTGTTATCTCAGTGCATGCAATGCTTAGAAAATACAAATAAAATACATTTGAATTTTACACCAAATACTTACTGCAAACCAAATGGAAACACTTTAGGTTAACTTCCCACATGATTCTGAGATGTCTGAAAGTTGTTTCATTCCTGTGCACATAAAGAAAAAAAAGTTGATTTCTCAGTGAATAGAATGCTTTGACATAAATGTAGTTTCCATTTCAATTGTACTCAAAAGTCCTGACTGCAAACCTAATGGAAACACTTTAGGTTAACTTTCCACATGATTATGAGTAGTTTGAAAGTTGTTTCATGGCTGTACACATCTACACAAAAAAGTTGCTATCTCAGTGCATGCAATGCTTGGACAATACAAATAGTATACATTTCAAATTTACACCAAAGCGCTTACTACAAACCTAATGGAAACACTTTAGGTTAACTTCCCACATGATTCTGAGATGTCTGAAAGTTGTTTCATACCTGTGCACATACAGACAAAAAAGTTGATTTCTCAGTGAATAGAATGCTTTGACATAAAAGTAGTTTCCATTTCAATTGTACTCAAAAGTCCTGACTGCAAACCTAATGGAAACACCATAGGTTAACTTTCCACATGATTATGAGAAGTTTGAAAGTTGTTTCATTGCTGTACACATCAACACAAAAAAGTTGTTATCTCAGCGCATGCAATGCTTAGACAATACAAATAGCATACATTTCAATTTTACACCAAAGCACTTACTGCAAACCTAATGGAAACACTTTAGGTTAACTTCCCACATGATTCTGAGATGTCTGAAAGTTGTTTCATACCTGTGCACATAAAGACAAAAAAGTTGATTTCTCAGTGAATAGAATGCTTTGACATAAATGTAGTTTCCATTTCAATTGTACTCAAAAGTCCTGACTGCAAACCTAATGGAAACACCATTGGTTAACTTTCCACATGATTATGAGAAGTTTGAAAGTTGTTTCATGGCTGTACACATCAACACAAAAAAGTTGTTATCTCTGCGCATGCAATGCTTAGACAATACAAATAGTATACATTTCAATTTTTCACCAAAGCATTTACTGCAAACCTAATGGAAACACTTTAGGTTAACTTCCCACATGATTCTGAGATGTCTGAAAGTTGTTTCATTCCTGTGCACATAAAGACAAAAAAGTTGATTTCTCAGTGAATAGAATGCTTTGACATAAAAGTAGTTTCCATTTCAATTGTACTCAAAAGATCTGACTGCAAACCTAATGGTAACACTTTAGATTAACTTTCCACATGATTATGAGTAGTTTGAAAGTTGTTTCATGGCTGTACACAT
This sequence comes from Mobula birostris, assembly GCF_030028105.1. NCBI lineage: Eukaryota > Metazoa > Chordata > Chondrichthyes > Myliobatiformes > Myliobatidae > Mobula > Mobula birostris. The sequence continues at coordinate 71,988 of NW_027278571.1, read as the reverse complement.
CTACACAAAAAAGTTGCTATCTCAGTGCATGCAATGCTTAGACAATACCAGTAGTATACATTTCAATTTTACACGAAAGCACTTACTGCAAACCTGATGGAAACAACTTAGATTAACTTCCCACATAATTCTGAGATGTCTGAAAGTTGTTTCAAACCTGTGCACATAAAGACAAAAAAGTTGATTTCTCAGTGAATAGAATGCTTTGACATAAAAGTAGTTTCCATTTCAATTGTACTCAAAAGTTCTCTCTGCAAACCTGATGGTAACACTTTAGATTAACTTTCCACATGATTATGAGTAGTTTGAAAGTTGTTTCATGGCTGTACACATCAACACAAAATAGTTGCTATCTCAGTGCATGCAATGCTTAGACAATACCAGTAGTATACATTTCAATTTTACACGAAAGCACTTACTACAAACCTAATGGAAACACTGTAGGTTAACTTCCCACATGATTCTGAGATGTCTGAAAGTTGTTTCATACCTGTGCACATAAAGACAAAAAAGTTGATTTCTCAGTGAATAGAATGCTTTGACATAAATGTAGTTTCCATTTCAATTGTACTCAAAAGTGCTGACTGCAAACCTAATGGAAACACCATAGGTTAACTTTCCACATGATTACGAGAAGTTTGGAAGTTGTTTCATGGCTGTACACATCAACACAAAAAAGTTGTTATCTCAGTGCATGCAATGCTTAGACAATACAAATAGTATACATTTCAGTTTTTCACCAAAGCACTTACTACAAACCTAATGGAATCACCTTAGGTTAACTTCCCACATAATTCTGAGATGTCTGAAAGTTGTTTCAAACCTGTGCACATAAAGACAAAAAAGTTGATTCTCAGTGAATAGAATGCTTTGACATAAAAGTAGCTTCCATTTCAATTGTACTCAAAAGTTCTGACTGCAAACTTAATGGTAACACTTTAGATTAACTTTCCACATGATTATGAGTAGTTTGAAAGTTGTTTCATGGCTGTACACATCTACACAAAAAAGTTGCTATCTCAGTGCATGCAATGCTTAGACAATACAAGTAGTATACATTTCAATTTTACACCAAAGCACTTACTACAAACCTAATGGAAACACTGTAGGTTAACTTCCCACGTGATTCTGAGATGTCTGAAAGTTGTTTCATACCTGTGCACATAAAGACAAAAAAGTTGATTTCTCAGTGAATAGAATGCTTTGACATAAATGTAGTTTCCATTTCAATTGTACTCAAAAGTCCTGACTGCAAACCTAATGGAAACACCATAGGTTAACTTTCCACATGATTATGAGAAGTTTGAAAGTTGTTTCATGGCTGTACACATCTACACAAAAAAGTTGTTATCTCAGTGCATGCAATGCTTAGAAAATACAAAGAAAATACATTTGAATTTTACACCAAAGCACTTACTGCAAACCTAATGGAAACACTTTAGGTTAACTTCCCACATGATTCTGAGATGTCTGAAAGTTGTTTCATTCCTGTGCACATAAAGACAAAAAAGTTGATTTCTCAGTGAATAGAATGCTTTGACATAAATGTAGTTTCCATTTCAATTGTACTCAAAAGTCCTGACTGCAAACCTACTGGAAACACCATAGGTTAACTTTCCACATGATTATGAGTTGTTTGAAAGTTGTTTCATGGCTGTACACATCAACACAAAAAAGTTGTTATCTCAGTGCATGCAATGCTTAGAAAATACAAATAAAATACATTTGAATTTTACACCAAAGCACTTACTGCAAACCTAATGGAAACACTTTAGGTTAACTTTCCACATGATTATGAGTAGTTTCAAAGTTGTTTCATGGCTGTACACATCAACACAAAAAAGTTGTTATCTCAGTGCATGCAATGCTTAGACAATGCAAATAGTATACATTTCAATTTTACACCAAAGCATTTACTGCAAACCTAATGGAAACACTTTAGGTTAACTTCCCACATGATTCTGAGATGTCTGAAAGTTGTTTCATTCCTGTGCACATAAAGACAAAAAAGTTGATTTCTCAGTGAATAGAATGCTTTGACATAAAAGTAGTTTCCATTTCAATTGTACTCAAAAGATCTGACTGCAAACCTAATGGAAACACTTTAGGTTAACTTTCCACATGATTATGAGTAGTTTGAAAGTTGTTTCATGGCTGTACACATCTACACAAAAAAGTTGCTATCTCAGTGCATGCAATGCTTGGACAATACAAATAGTATACATTTCAAATTTACACCAAAGCGCTTACTACAAACCTAATGGAAACACTTTAGGTTAACTTCCCACATGATTCTGAGATGTCTGAAAGTTGTTTCATACCTGTGCACATAAAGACAAAAAAGTTGATTTCTCAGTGAATAGAATGCTTTGACATAAAAGTAGTTTCCATTTCAATTGTACTCAAAAGTCCTGACTGCAAACCTAATGGAAACACCATAGGTTAACTTTCCACATGATTATGAGAAGTTTGAAAGTTGTTTCATGGCTGTACACATCAACACAAAAAAGTTGTTATCTCAGCGCATGCAATGCTTAGACAATACAAATAGCATACATTTCAATTTTACACCAAAGCACTTACTGCAAACCTAATGGAAACACTTTAGGTTAACTTCCCACATGATTCTGAGATGTCTGAAAGTTGTTTCATACCTGTGCACATAAAGACAAAAAAGTTGATTTCTCAGTGAATAGAATGCTTTGACATAAATGTAGTTTCCATTTCAATTGTACTCAAAAGTCCTGACTGCAAACTGAATGGAAACACCTTAGGTTAAGTTTCCACATGATTATAAGTAGTTTGAAAGTTGTTTCTTTGCTGTACACATCAACACAAAAAAATTGTTATCTCAGTGCATGCACTGCTTAGACCTTACAAATAGTTTACAATTCAATTTTACACCAAAGCACTTACGGCTAACCTACTGGAAACACTTTAGGCTAACTTCCCACATGATTCTGAGATGTCTGAAAGTTGTTTCATACCTGTGCACATAAAGACAAAAAAGATGATTTCTCAGTGAATAGAATGCTTTGACATAAATGTAGTTTCCATTTCAATTGTACTCAAAAGTCCTGACTGCAAACCTACTGGAAACACCATAGGTTAACTTTCCACATGATTATGAGTTGTTTGAAAGTTGTTTCATGGCTGTACACATCAACACAAAAAAGTTGTTATCTCAGAGCATGCAATGCTTAGAAAATACAAATAAAATACATTTGAATTTTACACCAAAGCACTTACTGCAAACCTAATGGAAACACTTTAGGTTAACTTTCCACATGATTATGAGAAGTTTGAAAGTTGTTTCATGGTTGTACACATCTACACAAAAAAGTTGCTATCTCAGTGCATGCAATGCTTAGACTATACAAGTAGTATACATTTCAATTTTACACCAAAGCACTTACTACAAACCTAATGGAAACACTGTAGGTTAACTTCCCACATGATTCTGGAATGTCTGAAAGTTGTTTCATACCTGTGCACATAAAGACAAAAAAGTTGATTTCTCAGTGAACAGAATGCTTTGACATAAATGTAGTTTCCATTTCAATTGTACTCAAAAGTGCTGACTTCAAACCTACTGGAAACACCATAGGTTAACTTTCCACATGATTATGAGAAGTTTGAAAGTTGTTTCATGGCTGTACACATCTACACAAAAAAGTTGTTATCTCAGTGCATGCAATGCTTAGAAAATACAAATAAAATACATTTCAATTTTACACCAAAGCACATACTACAAACCTAATGGAAACACTGTAGGTTAACTTCCCACATGATTCTGAGATGTCTGAAAGTTGTTTCATACCTGTGCACATAAAGACAAAAAAGTTGATTTCTCAGTGAATAGAATGCTTTGACATAAATGTAGTTTCCATTTCAATTGTACTCAAAAGTCCTGACTGCAAACCTAATGGAAACACCTTAGGTTAACTCTCCACATGATTATTAGTAGTTTGAAAGTTGCTTCATGGCTGTGCACATCAACACAAAAAAGTTGTTATCTCAGTGCATGCAATGCTTAGACAATGCAAATAGTATACATTTCAATTTTACACCAAAGCACTTACTGCAAACCTAATGGAAACAAATTAGATTAACTTCCCACATGATTCTGAGATGTCTGAAAGTTGTTTCATACCTGTGCACATAAAGACAAAAAAGTTGATTTCTCAGTGAATAGAATGCTTTGACATAAATGTAGTTTCCATTTCAATTGTACTCAAAAGTCCTGACTGCAAACCTAATGGAAACACCATTGGTTAACTTTCCACATGATTATGAGAAGTTTGAAAGTTGCTTCATGGCTGTACACATCAACACAAAAAAGTTGTTATCTCAGTGCAGGCAATGCTTAGACAATACAAATACTATACATTTGAATTTTAACACCAAAGCACTTGCTACAAACCTAATGGAAACACTATAGGATAACTTCCCACATGATTCTGAGATGTCTGAAAGTTGTTTCATACCTGTGCACATAAAGACAAAAAAGTTGATTTCTCAGTGAATAGAATGCTTTGACATAAATGTAGTTTTCATTTCAATTCTACTCAAAAGTCCTGACTGCAAACTTAATGGTAACACTTTAGATTAACTTTCCACATGATTATGAGTAGTTTGAAAGTTGTTTCATGGCTGTACACATCTACACAAAAAAGTTGCTATCTCAGTGCATGCAATGCTTAGACAATACAAGTAGTATACATTTCAATTTTACACCAAAGCACTTACTACAAACCTAATGGAAACACTGTAGGTTAACTTCCCACGTGATTCTGAGATGTCTGAAAGTTGTTTCATACCTGTGCACATAAAGACAAAAAAGTTGATTTCTCAGTGAATAGAATGCTTTGACATAAATGTAGTTTCCATTTCAATTGTACTCAAAAGTCCTGACTGCAAACCTAATGGAAACACCATAGGTTAACTTTCCACATGATTATGAGAAGTTTGAAAGTTGTTTCATGGCTGTACACATCTACACAAAAAAGTTGTTATCTCAGTGCATGCAATGCTTAGAAAATACAAAGAAAATACATTTGAATTTTACACCAAAGCACTTACTGCAAACCTAATGGAAACACTTTAGGTTAACTTCCCACATGATTCTGAGATGTCTGAAAGTTGTTTCATTCCTGTGCACATAAAGACAAAAAAGTTGATTTCTCAGTGAATAGAATGCTTTGACATAAATGTAGTTTCCATTTCAATTGTACTCAAAAGTCCTGACTGCAAACCTACTGGAAACACCATAGGTTAACTTTCCACATGATTATGAGTTGTTTGAAAGTTGTTTCATGGCTGTACACATCAACACAAAAAAGTTGTTATCTCAGTGCATGCAATGCTTAGAAAATACAAATAAAATACATTTGAATTTTACACCAAAGCACTTACTGCAAACCTAATGGAAACACTTTAGGTTAACTTTCCACATGATTATGAGTAGTTTCAAAGTTGTTTCATGGCTGTACACATCAACACAAAAAAGTTGTTATCTCAGTGCATGCAATGCTTAGACAATGCAAATAGTATACATTTCAATTTTACACCAAAGCATTTACTGCAAACCTAATGGAAACACTTTAGGTTAACTTCCCACATGATTCTGAGATGTCTGAAAGTTGTTTCATTCCTGTGCACATAAAGACAAAAAAGTTGATTTCTCAGTGAATAGAATGCTTTGACATAAAAGTAGTTTCCATTTCAATTGTACTCAAAAGATCTGACTGCAAACCTAATGGAAACACTTTAGGTTAACTTTCCACATGATTATGAGTAGTTTGAAAGTTGTTTCATGGCTGTACACATCTACACAAAAAAGTTGCTATCTCAGTGCATGCAATGCTTGGACAATACAAATAGTATACATTTCAAATTTACACCAAAGCGCTTACTACAAACCTAATGGAAACACTTTAGGTTAACTTCCCACATGATTCTGAGATGTCTGAAAGTTGTTTCATACCTGTGCACATAAAGACAAAAAAGTTGATTTCTCAGTGAATAGAATGCTTTGACATAAAAGTAGTTTCCATTTCAATTGTACTCAAAAGTCCTGACTGCAAACCTAATGGAAACACCATAGGTTAACTTTCCACATGATTATGAGAAGTTTGAAAGTTGTTTCATGGCTGTACACATCAACACAAAAAAGTTGTTATCTCAGCGCATGCAATGCTTAGACAATACAAATAGCATACATTTCAATTTTACACCAAAGCACTTACTGCAAACCTAATGGAAACACTTTAGGTTAACTTCCCACATGATTCTGAGATGTCTGAAAGTTGTTTCATACCTGTGCACATAAAGACAAAAAAGTTGATTTCTCAGTGAATAGAATGCTTTGACATAAATGTAGTTTCCATTTCAATTGTACTCAAAAGTCCTGACTGCAAACTGAATGGAAACACCTTAGGTTAAGTTTCCACATGATTATAAGTAGTTTGAAAGTTGTTTCTTTGCTGTACACATCAACACAAAAAAATTGTTATCTCAGTGCATGCACTGCTTAGACCTTACAAATAGTTTACAATTCAATTTTACACCAAAGCACTTACGGCTAACCTACTGGAAACACTTTAGGCTAACTTCCCACATGATTCTGAGATGTCTGAAAGTTGTTTCATACCTGTGCACATAAAGACAAAAAAGATGATTTCTCAGTGAATAGAATGCTTTGACATAAATGTAGTTTCCATTTCAATTGTACTCAAAAGTCCTGACTGCAAACCTACTGGAAACACCATAGGTTAACTTTCCACATGATTATGAGTTGTTTGAAAGTTGTTTCATGGCTGTACACATCAACACAAAAAAGTTGTTATCTCAGAGCATGCAATGCTTAGAAAATACAAATAAAATACATTTGAATTTTACACCAAAGCACTTACTGCAAACCTAATGGAAACACTTTAGGTTAACTTTCCACATGATTATGAGAAGTTTGAAAGTTGTTTCATGGTTGTACACATCTACACAAAAAAGTTGCTATCTCAGTGCATGCAATGCTTAGACTATACAAGTAGTATACATTTCAATTTTACACCAAAGCACTTACTACAAACCTAATGGAAACACTGTAGGTTAACTTCCCACATGATTCTGGAATGTCTGAAAGTTGTTTCATACCTGTGCACATAAAGACAAAAAAGTTGATTTCTCAGTGAACAGAATGCTTTGACATAAATGTAGTTTCCATTTCAATTGTACTCAAAAGTGCTGACTTCAAACCTACTGGAAACACCATAGGTTAACTTTCCACATGATTATGAGAAGTTTGAAAGTTGTTTCATGGCTGTACACATCTACACAAAAAAGTTGTTATCTCAGTGCATGCAATGCTTAGAAAATACAAATAAAATACATTTCAATTTTACACCAAAGCACATACTACAAACCTAATGGAAACACTGTAGGTTAACTTCCCACATGATTCTGAGATGTCTGAAAGTTGTTTCATACCTGTGCACATAAAGACAAAAAAGTTGATTTCTCAGTGAATAGAATGCTTTGACATAAATGTAGTTTCCATTTCAATTGTACTCAAAAGTCCTGACTGCAAACCTAATGGAAACACCTTAGGTTAACTCTCCACATGATTATTAGTAGTTTGAAAGTTGCTTCATGGCTGTGCACATCAACACAAAAAAGTTGTTATCTCAGTGCATGCAATGCTTAGACAATGCAAATAGTATACATTTCAATTTTACACCAAAGCACTTACTGCAAACCTAATGGAAACAAATTAGATTAACTTCCCACATGATTCTGAGATGTCTGAAAGTTGTTTCATACCTGTGCACATAAAGACAAAAAAGTTGATTTCTCAGTGAATAGAATGCTTTGACATAAATGTAGTTTCCATTTCAATTGTACTCAAAAGTCCTGACTGCAAACCTAATGGAAACACCATTGGTTAACTTTCCACATGATTATGAGAAGTTTGAAAGTTGCTTCATGGCTGTACACATCAACACAAAAAAGTTGTTATCTCAGTGCAGGCAATGCTTAGACAATACAAATACTATACATTTGAATTTTAACACCAAAGCACTTGCTACAAACCTAATGGAAACACTATAGGATAACTTCCCACATGATTCTGAGATGTCTGAAAGTTGTTTCATACCTGTGCACATAAAGACAAAAAAGTTGATTTCTCAGTGAATAGAATGCTTTGACATAAATGTAGTTTTCATTTCAATTCTACTCAAAAGTCCTGACTGCAAACTGAATGGAAACACCTTAGGTTAAGTTTCCACATGATTATCAGTAGTTTGAAAGTTGTTTCTTGGCTGTACACATCAACACAAAAAAATTGTTATCTCAGTGCATGCACTGCTTAGCCAATACAAATAGTTTACATTTCAATTTTACACCAAAGCACTTATGGCTAACCTACTGGAAACACTTTAGGCTAACTTCCCACATGATTCTGAGATGTCTGAAAGTTGTTTCATGCCTGTGCACATAAAGACAAAAAAGTTGATTTCTCAGTGAATAGAATGCTTTGACATAAAAGTAGTTTCCATTTCAATTGTACTCAAAAGTCCTGACTGCAAACCTAATGGAAACACCATAGGTTAACTTTCCACATGATTATGAGAAGTTTGAAAGTTGTTTCATGGCTGTACACATCAACACAAAAAAGTTGTTATCTCAGCGCATGCAATGATTAGTCAATACAAATAGTATACATTTCAATTTTACACCAAAGCACTTACTGCAAACCTGATGGAAACAACTTAGATTAACTTCCCACATGATTCTGAGATGTCTGAAAGTTGTTTCATACCTGTGCACATAAAGACAAAAAAGTTGATTTCTCAGTGAATAGAATGCTTTGACATAAATGTAGTTTCCATTTCAATTGTACTCAAAAGTCCTGACTGCAAACCTACTGGAAACACCATAGGTTAACTTTCCACATGATTATGAGTAGTTTGAAAGTTGTTTCATGGCTGTACACATCAACACAAAAAAGTTGTTATCTCAGTGCATGCAATGCTTAGAAAATACAAATAAAATACATTTGAATTTTACACCAAAGCACTTACTGCAAACCTAATGGAAACACTTTAGGTTAACTTTCCACATGATTATGAGTAGTTTCAAAGTTGTTTCATGGCTGTACACATCAACACAAAAAAGTTGTTATCTCAGTGCATGCAATGCTTAGACAATACAAGTAGTATACATTTCAATTTTACACCAAAGCACTTACTACAAACCTAATGGAAACACTGTATGTTAACTTCCCAGATGATTCTGAGATGTCTGAAAGTTGTTTCATGGCTGTACACATCAACACATAAAAGTTGTTTTTTCAGCGCATGCAATGCTTAGAAAATACAAATAGTATACATTTCAATTTTACACCAAAGCACTTACTGCAAACCTAATGGAAACAACTTAGATTAACTTCCCACATGATTCTGAGATGTCTGAAAGTTGTTTCATACCTGTGCACATAAAGACAAAAAAGTTGATTTCTCAGTGAATGGAATGCTTTGACATAAAAGTAGTTTCCATTTCAATTGTACTCAAAAGTCCTGACTGCAAACCTAATGGAAACACCATAGGTTAACTTTCCACATGATTATGAGAAGTTTGAAAGTTGTTTCATGGCTGTACACATCAACACAAAAAAGTTGTTATCTCAGAGCATGCAATGATTAGTCAATACAAATAGTATACATTTCAATTTTACACCAAAGCACTTACTGCAAACCTGATGGAAACAACTTAGATTAACTTCCCACATGATTCTGAGATGTCTGAAAGTTGTTTCATACCTCTGCACATAAAGACAAAAAAGTTGATTTCTCAGTGATTAGAATGCTTTGACATAAATGTAGTTTCCATTTCAATTTTACTCAAAAGTCCTGACTGCAAACCTAATGGAAACACCTTAGGTTAACTTTCCACATGATTATTAGTAGTTTGAAAGTTGTTTCTTGGCTGTACACATCAACACAAAAAAATTGTTATCTCAGTGCATGCACTGCTTAGCCAATACAAATAGTTTACATTTCAATTTTACACCAAAGCACTTACGGCTAACCTACTGGAAACACTTTAGGCTAACTTCCCACATGATTCTGAGATGTCTGAAAGTTGTTTCATACCTGTGCACATAAAGACAAAAAAGTTGATTTCTCAGTGAATAGAATGCTTTGACATAAATGTAGTTTTCATTTCAATTGTACTCAAAAGTCCTGACTGCAAACCTACTGGAAACACCATAGGTTAAATTTCCACATGATTATGAGTAGTTTGAAAGTTGTTTCATGGCTGTAAACATCAACACAAAAAAGTTGTTATCTCAGTGCATGCAATGCTTAGAAAATGCAAATAAAATACATTTGAATTTTACACCAAAGCACTTACTGCAAACCTAATGGAAACACTTTAGGTTAACTTTCCACATGATTATGAGTAGTTTCAAAGTTGTTTCATGGCTGTACACATCAACACAAAAAAGTTGTTATCTCAGTGCATGCAATGCTTAGACAATGCAAATAGTATACATTTCAATTTTACACCAAAGCATTTACTGCAAACCTAATGGAAACACTTTAGGTTAACTTCCCACATGATTCTGAGATGTCTGAAAGTTGTTTCATTCCTGTGCACATAAAGACAAAAAAGTTGATTTCTCAGTGAATAGAATGCTTTGACATAAAAGTAGTTTCCATTTCAATTGTACTCAAAAGATCTGACTGCAAACCTAATGGTAACACTTTAGATTAACTTTCCACATGATTATGAGTAGTTTGAAAGTTGTTTCACGGTTGTACACATCTACACAAAAAAGTTGCTATCTCAGTGCATGCAATGCTTAGACTATACAAGTAGTATACATTTCAATTTTACACCAAAGCACTTACTACAAACCTAATGGAAACACTGTAGGTTAACTTCCCACATGATTCTGAGATGTCTGAAAGTTGTTTCATACCTGTGCACATAAAGACAAAAAAGTTGATTTCTCAGTGAACAGAATGCTTTGACATAAATGTAGTTTCCATTTCAATTGTACTCAAAAGTCCTGACTTCAAACCTACTGGAAACACCATAGGTTAACTTTCCACATGATTATGAGAAGTTTGAAAGTTGTTTCATGGCTGTACACATCTACACAAAAAAGTTGTTATCTCAGTGCATGCAATGCTTAGAAAATACAAATAAAATACATTTGAATTTTACACCAAATACTTACTGCAAACCTAATGGAAACACTTTAGGTTAACTTCCCACATGATTCTGAGATGTCTGAAAGTTGTTTCATTCCTGTGCACATAAAGACAAAAAAGTTGATTTCTCAGTGAATAGAATGCTTTGACATAAATGTAGTTTCCATTTCAATTGTACTCAAAAGTCCTGACTGCAAACCTAATGGAAACACTTTAGGTTAACTTTCCACATGATTATGAGTAGTTTGAAAGTTGTTTCATGGCTGTACACATCTACACAAAAAAGTTGCTATCTCAGTGCATGCAATGCTTGGACAATACAAATAGTATACATTTCAAATTTACACCAAAGCGCTTACTACAAACCTAATGGAAACACTTTAGGTTAACTTCCCACATGATTCTGAGATGTCTGAAAGTTGTTTCATACCTGTGCACATAAAGACAAAAAAGTTGATTTCTCAGTGAATAGAATGCTTTGACATAAAAGTAGTTTCCATTTCAATTGTACTCAAAAGTCCTGACTGCAAACCTAATGGAAACACCATAGGTTAACTTTCCACATGATTATGAGAAGTTTGAAAGTTGTTTCATTGCTGTACACATCAACACAAAAAAGTTGTTATCTCAGCGCATGCAATGCTTAGATATACAAATAGCATACATTTCAATTTTACACCAAAGCACTTACTGCAAACCTAATGGAAACACTTTAGGTTAACTTCCCACATGATTCTGAGATGTCTGAAAGTTGTTTCATACCTGTGCACATAAAGACAAAAAAGTTGATTTCTCAGTGAATAGAATGCTTTGACATAAATGTAGTTTCCATTTCAATTGTACTCAAAAGTCCTGACTGCAAACTGAATGGAAACACCTTAGGTTAAGTTTCCACATGATTATAAGTAGTTTGAAAGTTGTTTCTTTGCTGTACACATCAACACAAAAAAATTGTTATCTCAGTGCATGCACTGCTTAGACCTTACAAATAGTTTACAATTCAATTTTACACCAAAGCACTTACGGCTAACCTACTGGAAACACTTTAGGCTAACTTCCCACATGATTCTGAGATGTCTGAAAGTTGTTTCATACCTGTGCACATAAAGACAAAAAAGTTGATTTCTCAGTGAATAGAATGCTTTGACATAAATGTAGTTTCCATTTCAATTGTACTCAAAAGTCCTGACTGCAAACCTACTGGAAACACCATAGGTTAACTTTCCACATAATTATGAGTTGTTTGAAAGTTGTTTCATGGCTGTACACATCAACACAAAAAAGTTGTTATCTCAGAGCATGCAATGCTTAGAAAATACAAATAAAATACATTTGAATTTTACACCAAAGCACTTACTGCAAACCTAATGGAAACACTTTAGGTTAACTTTCCACATGATTATGAGAAGTTTGAAAGTTGTTTCATGGCTGTACACATCTACACAAAAAAGTTGTTATCTCAGTGCATGCAATGCTTAGAAAATACAAATAAAATACATTTGAATTTTACACCAAATACTTACTGCAAACCTAATGGAAACACTTTAGGTTAACTTTCCACATGATTATGAGTAGTTTGAAAGTTGTTTCATGGCTGCACACATCAACACAAAAAAGTTGTTATCTAAGCGCATGCAATGCTTAGACAATACAAATAGTATACATTTCAATTTTTCACCAAAGCATTTACTGCAAACCTAATGGAAACACTTTAGGTTAACTTCCCACATGATTCTGAGATGTCTGAAAGTTGTTTCATTCCTGTGCACATAAAGACAAAAAAGTTGATTTCTCAGTGAATAGAATGCTTTGACATAAAAGTAGTTTCCATTTCAATTGTACTCAAAAGATCTGACTGCAAACCTAATGGTAACACTTTAGATTAACTTTCCACATGATTATGAGTAGTTTGAAAGTTGTTTCATGGCTGTACACATCTACACAAAAAAGTTGCTATCTCAGTGCATGCAATGCTTAGACAATACAAGTAGTATACATTTCAATTTTACACCAAAGCACTTACTACAAACCTAATGGAAACACTGTAGGTTAACTTCCCACATGATTCTGAGATGTCTGAAAGTTGTTTCATACCTGTGCACATAAAGACAAAACAGTTGATTTCTCAGTGAATAGAATGCTTTGACATAAATGTAGTTTCCATTTCAATTTTACTCAAAAGTCCTGACGGCAAACCTAATGGAAACACCTTAGGTTAACTCTCCACATGATTATTAGTAGTTTGAAAGTTGCTTCATGGCTGTGCACATCAACACAAAAAAGTTGTTATCTCAGTGCATGCAATGCTTAGACAATGCAAATAGTATACATTTCAATTTTACACCAAAGCACTTACTGCAAACCTAATGGAAACAACTTAGATTAACTTCCCACATGATTCTGAGATGTCTGAAAGTTGTTTCATACCTGTGCACATAAAGACAAAAAAGTTGATTTCTCAGTGAATAGAATGCTTTGACATAAATGTAGTTTCCATTTCAATTGTACTCAAAAGTCCTGACTGCAAACCTAATGGAAACACCATTGGTTAACTTTCCACATGATTATGAGAAGTTTGAAAGTTGCTTCATGGCTGTACATATCAACACAAAAAAGTTGTTATCTCAGTGCAGGCAATGCTTAGACAATACAAATACTATACATTTGAATTTTAACACCAAAGCACTTGCTACAAACCTAATGGAAACACTATAGGATAACTTCCCACATGATTCTGAGATGTCTGAAAGTTGTTTCATACCTGTGCACATAAAGACAAAAAAGTTGATTTCTCAGTGAATAGAATGCTTTGACATAAATGTAGTTTTCATTTCAATTCTACTCAAAAGTCCTGACTGCAAACTGAATGGAAACACCTTAGGTTAAGTTTCCACATGATTATCAGTAGTTTGAAAGTTGTTTCTTGGCTGTACACATCAACACAAAAAAATTGTTATCTCAGTGCATGCACTGCTTAGCCAATACAAATAGTTTACATTTCAATTTTACACCAAAGCACTTACGGCTAACCTACTGGAAACACTTTAGGCTAACTTCCCACATGATTCTGAGATGTCTGAAAGTTGTTTCATGCCTGTGCACATAAAGACAAAAAAGTTGATTTCTCAGTGAATAGAATGCTTTGACATAAAAGTAGTTTCCATTTCAATTGTACTCAAAAGTCCTGACTGCAAACCTAATGGAAACACCATAGGTTAACTTTCCACATGATTATGAGAAGTTTGAAAGTTGTTTCATGGCTGTACACATCAACACAAAAAAGTTGTTATCTCAGCGCATGCAATGATTAGTCAATACAAATAGTATACATTTCAATTTTACACCAAAGCACTTACTGCAAACCTGATGGAAACAACTTAGATTAACTTCCCACATGATTCTGAGATGTCTGAAAGTTGTTTCATACCTGTGCACATAAAGACAAAAAAGTTGATTTCTCAGTGATTAGAATGCTTTGACATAAATGTAGTTTCCATTTCAATTTTACTCAAAAGTCCTGACTGCAAACCTAATGGAAATACCTTAGGTTAACTTTCCACATGATTATTAGTAGTTTGAAAGTTGTTTCTTGGCTGTACACATCAACACAAAAAAATTGTTATCTCAGTGCATGCACTGCTTAGCCAATACAAATAGTTTACATTTCAATTTTACACCAAAGCACTTACGGCTAACCTACTGGAAACACTTTAGGCTAACTTCCCACATGATTCTGAGATGTCTGAAAGTTGTTTCATACCTGTGCACATAAAGACAAAAAAGTTGATTTCACAGTGAATAGAATGCTTTGACATAAATGTAGTTTCCATTTCAATTGTACTCAAAAGTCCTGACTGCAAACCTACTGGAAACACCATAGGTTAACTTTCCACATGATTATGAGTAGTTTGAAAGTTGTTTCATGGCTGTACACATCAACACAAAAAAGTTGTTATCTCAGTGCATGCAATGCTTAGAAAATACAAATAAAATACATTTGAATTTTACACCAAAGCACTTACTGCAAACCTAATGGAAACACTTTAGGTTAACTTTCCACATGATTATGAGTAGTTTCAAAGTTGTTTCATGGCTGTACACATCAATACAAAAAAGTTGTTATCTCAGTGCATGCAATGCTTAGACAATACAAGTAGTATACATTTCAATTTTACACCAAAGCACTTACTACAAACCTAATGGAAACACTGTAGGTTAACTTCCCACATGATTCTGAGATGTCTGAAAGTTGTTTCATGGCTGTACACATCAACACATAAAAGTTGTTTTTTCAGCGCATGCAATGCTTAGAAAATACAAATAGTATACATTTCAATTTTACACCAAAGCACTTACTGCAAACCTAATGGAAACAACTTAGATTAACTTCCCACATGATTCTGAGATGTCTGAAAGTTGTTTCATACCTGTGCACATAAAGACAAAAAAGTTGATTTCTCAGTGAATGGAATGCTTTGACATAAAAGTAGTTTCCATTTCAATTGTACTCAAAAGTCCTGACTGCAAACCTAATGGAAACACCATAGGTTAACTTTCCACATGATTATGAGAAGTTTGAAAGTTGTTTCATGGCTGTACACATCAACACAAAAAAGTTGTTATCTCAGCGCATGCAATGATTAGTCAATACAAATAGTATACATTTCAATTTTACACCAAAGCACTTACTGCAAACCTGATGGAAACAACTTAGATTAACTTCCCACATGATTCTGAGATGTCTGAAAGTTGTTTCATACCTGTGCACATAAAGACAAAAAAGTTGATTTCTCAGTGATTAGAATGCTTTGACGTAAATGTAGTTTCCATTTCAATTTTACTCAAAAGTCCTGACTGCAAACCTAATGGAAACACCTTAGGTTAACTTTCCACATGATTATTAGTAGTTTGAAAGTTGTTTCTTGGCTGTACACATCAACACAAAAAAATTGTTATCTCAGTGCATGCACTGCTTAGCCAATACAAATAGTTTACATTTCAATTTTACACCAAAGCACTTACAGCTAACCTACTGGAAATACTTTAGGCTAACTTCCCACATGATTCTGAGATGTCTGAAAGTTGTTTCATACCTGTGCACATAAAGACAAAAAAGTTGATTTCTGAGTGAATAGAATGCTTTGACATAAATGTAGTTTTCATTTCAATTGTACTCAAAAGTCCTGACTGCAAACCTACTGGAAACACCATAGGTTAAATTTCCACATGATTATGAGTAGTTTGAAAGTTGTTTCATGGCTGTACACATCAACACAAAAAAGTTGTTATCTCAGTGCATGCAATGCTTAGAAAATGCAAATAAAATACGTTTGAATTTTACACCAAAGCACTTACTGCAAACCTAATGGAAACACTTTAGGTTAACTTTCCACATGATTATGAGTAGTTTCAAAGTTGTTTCATGGCTGTACACATCAACACAAAAAAGTTGTTATCTCAGTGCATGCAATGCTTAGACAATACAAATAGTATACATTTCAGTTTTTCACCAAAGCACTTACTACAAACCTAATGGAATCACCTTAGGTTAACTTCCCACATGATTCTGAGATGTCTGAAAGTTGTTTCATTCCTGTGCACATAAAGACAAAAAAGTTGATTTCTCAGTGAATAGAATGCTTTGACATAAAAGTAGTTTCCATTTCAATTGTACTCAAAAGTCCTGACTGCAAACCTAATTGAAACACTTTAATTAACTTTCCACATGATTATGCGTAGTTTGAAAGTTGTTTCATGGCTGTACACATCTACACAAAAAAGTTGCTATCTCAGTGCATGCAATGCTTAGACAATACAAATAGTATACATTTCAATTTTACACCAAAGCACTTACTACAAACCTAATGGAAACACTTCAGGTTAACTTCCCACATGATTTTGAGATGTCTGAAAGTTGTTTCATACCTGTGGACATAAAGACAAAAAAGTTGATTTCTCAGTGAATAGAATGCTTTGACATAAATGTAGTTTCCATTTCAATTGTACTCAAAAGTCCTGACTGCAAACCTAATGGAAACACTTTAATTAACTTTCCACATGATTATGCGTAGTTTGAAAGTTGTTTCATGGCTGTACACATCTACACAAAAAAGTTGCTATCTCAGTGCATGCAAGGCTTAGACAATACAAATAGTATACATTTCAATTTTACACCAAAGCACTTACTACAACCGTAATGGAAACACTTTAGGTTAACTTCCCACATGATTCTGAGATGTCTGAAAGTTGTTTCATACCTGTGGACATAAAGACAAAAAAGTTGATTTCTCAGTGAATAGAATGCTTTGACATAAATGTAGTTTCCATTTCAATTGTACTCAAAAGTCCTGACTGCAAACCTAATGGAAACACCATAGGTTAACTTTCCACATGATTACGAGAAGTTTGAAAGTTGTTTCATGGCTGTACACATCAACACAAAAAAGTTGTTATCTCAGTGCATGCAATGCTTAGACAATACAAATAGTATACATTTCAGTTTTTCACCAAAGCACTTACTACAAACCTAATGGAATCACCTTAGGTTAACTTCCCACATGATTCTGAGATGTCTGAAAGTTGTTTCAAACCTGTGCACATAAAGACAAAAAAGTTGATTTCTCAGTGAATAGAATGCTTTGACATAAAAGTAGTTTCCATTTCAATTGTACTCAAAAGTCCTGACTGCAAACCTAATGGAAACACTTTAATTAACTTTCCACATGATTATGCGTAGTTTGAAAGTTGTTTCATGGCTGTACACATCTACACAAAAAAGTTGCTATCTCAGTGCATGCAATGCTTAGACAATACAAATAGTATACATTTCAATTTTACACCAAAGCACTTACTACAAACCTAATAGAAACACTTTAGGTTAACTTCCCACATGATTCTGAGTTGTCTGAAAGTTGTTTCATACCTGTGGACATAAAGACAAAAAAGTTGATTTCTCAGTGAATAGAATGCTTTGACATAAATGTAGTTTCCATTTCAATTGTACTCAAAAGCCCTGACTGCAAACCTAATGGAAACACCATAGGTTAACTTTCCACATGATTACGGGAAGTTTGAAAGTTGTTTCATGGCTGTACACATCAACACAAAAAAGTTGTTATCTCAGTGCATGCAATGCTTAGACAATACAAATAGTATACATTTCAGTTTTTCACCAAAGCACTTACTACAAACCTAATGGAATCACCTTAGGTTAACTTCCCACATGATTCTGAGATGTCTGAAAGTTGTTTCAAACCTGTGAACATAAAGACAAAAAAGTTGATTTCTCAGTGAATAGAATGCTTTGACATAAATGTAGTTTCCCTTTCAATTGTACTCAAAAGTCCTGACTGCAAACCTAATGGAAACACCATTGGTTAACTTTCCACATGATTATGAGAAGTTTGAAAGTTGTTTCATGGCTGTACACATCAACACAAAAAAGTTGTTATCTCAGCGCATGCAATGCTTAGACAATACAAATAGTATACATTTCAATTTTACACCAAAGCACTTTCTGCAAACCTAATGGAAACACTTTAGGTTAACTTCCCACATGATTCTGAGATGTCTGAAAGTTGTTTCATTCCTCTGCACATAAAGACAAAAAAGTTGATTTCTCAGTGAATAGAATGCTTTGACATAAAAGTAGTTTCCATTTCAATTGTACTCAAAAGTCCTGACTGCAAACCTAATTGAAACACTTTAATTAACTTTCCACATGATTATGCGTAGTTTGAAAGTTGTTTCATGGCTGTACACATCTACACAAAAAAGTTGCTATCTCAGTGCATGCAATGCTTAGACAATACAAATAGTATACATTTCAATTTTACACCAAAGCACTTACTACAAACCTAATGGAAACACTTCAGGTTAACTTCCCACATGATTTTGAGATGTCTGAAAGTTGTTTCATACCTGTGGACATAAAGACAAAAAAGTTGATTTCTCAGTGAATAGAATGCTTTGACATAAATGTAGTTTCCATTTCAATTGTACTCAAAAGTCCTGACTGCAAACCTAATTGAAACACTTTAATTAACTTTCCACATGATTATGCGTAGTTTGAAAGTTGTTTCATGGCTGTACACATCTACACAAAAAAGTTGCTATCTCAGTGCATGCAATGCTTAGACAATACAAATAGTATACATTTCAATTTTACACCAAAGCACTTACTACAAACCTAATGGAAACACTTCAGGTTAACTTCCCACATGATTTTGAGATGTCTGAAAGTTGTTTCATACCTGTGGACATAAAGACAAAAAAGTTGATTTCTCAGTGAATAGAATGCTTTGACATAAATGTAGTTTCCATTTCAATTGTACTCAAAAGTCCTGACTGCAAACCTAATGGAAACACTTTAATTAACTTTCCACATGATTATGCGTAGTTTGAAAGTTGTTTCATGGCTGTACACATCTACACAAAAAAGTTGCTATCTCAGTGCATGCAAGGCTTAGACAATACAAATAGTATACATTTCAATTTTACACCAAAGCACTTACTACAACCGTAATGGAAACACTTTAGGTTAACTTCCCACATGATTCTGAGATGTGTGAAAGTTGTTTCATACCTGTGGACATAAAGACAAAAAAGTTGATTTCTCAGTGAATAGAATGCTTTGACATAAATGTAGTTTCCATTTCAATTGTACTCAAAAGTCCTGACTGCAAACCTAATGGAAACACCATAGGTTAACTTTCCACATGATTACGAGAAGTTTGAAAGTTGTTTCATGGCTGTACACATCAACACAAAAAAGTTGTTATCTCAGTGCATGCAATGCTTAGACAATACAAATAGTATACATTTCAGTTTTTCACCAAAGCACTTACTACAAACCTAATGGAATCACCTTAGGTTAACTTCCCACATGATTCTGAGATGTCTGAAAGTTGTTTCAAACCTGTGCACATAAAGACAAAGAAGTTGATTTCTCAGTGAATAGAATGCTTTGACATAAAAGTAGTTTCCATTTCAATTGTACTCAAAAGTCCTGACTGCAAACCTAATGGAAACACTTTAATTAACTTTCCACATGATTATGCGTAGTTTGAAAGTTGTTTCATGGCTGTACACATCTACACAAAAAAGTTGCTATCTCAGTGCATGCAATGCTTAGACAATACAAATAGTATACATTTCAATTTTACACCAAAGCACTTACTACAAACCTAATAGAAACACTTTAGGTTAACTTCCCACATGATTCTGAGTTGTCTGAAAGTTGTTTCATACCTGTGGACATAAAGACAAAAAAGTTGATTTCTCAGTGAATAGAATGCTTTGACATAAATGTAGTTTCCATTTCAATTGTACTCAAAAGCCCTGACTGCAAACCTAATGGAAACACCATAGGTTAACTTTCCACATGATTACGGGAAGTTTGAAAGTTGTTTCATGGCTGTACACATCAACACAAAAAAGTTGTTATCTCAGTGCATGCAATGCTTAGACAATACAAATAGTATACATTTCAGTTTTTCACCAAAGCACTTACTACAAACCTAATGGAATCACCTTAGGTTAACTTCCCACATGATTCTGAGATGTCTGAAAGTTGTTTCAAACCTGTGAACATAAAGACAAAAAAGTTGATTTCTCAGTGAATAGAATGCTTTGACATAAATGTAGTTTCCCTTTCAATTGTACTCAAAAGTCCTGACTGCAAACCTAATGGAAACACCATTGGTTAACTTTCCACATGATTATGAGAAGTTTGAAAGTTGTTTCATGGCTGTACACATCAACACAAAAAAGTTGTTATCTCAGCGCATGCAATGCTTAGACAATACAAATAGTATACATTTCAATTTTACACCAAAGCACTTTCTGCAAACCTAATGGAAACACTTTAGGTTAACTTCCCACATGATTCTGAGATGTCTGAAAGTTGTTTCATTCCTCTGCACATAAAGACAAAAAAGTTGATTTCTCAGTGAATAGATTGCTTTGACATAAAAGTAGTTTCCATTTCAATTGTACTCAAAAGTCCTGACTGCAAACCTAATTGAAACACTTTAATTAACTTTCCACATGATTATGCGTAGTTTGAAAGTTGTTTCATGGCTGTACACATCTACACAAAAAAGTTGCTATCTCAGTGCATGCAATGCTTAGACAATACAAATAGTATACATTTCAATTTTACACCAAAGCACTTACTACAAACCTAATGGAAACACTTCAGGTTAACTTCCCACATGATTTTGAGATGTCTGAAAGTTGTTTCATACCTGTGGACATAAAGACAAAAAAGTTGATTTCTCAGTGAATAGAATGCTTTGACATAAATGTAGTTTCCATTTCAATTGTACTCAAAAGTCCTGACTGCAAACCTAATGGAAACACTTTAATTAACTTTCCACATGATTATGCGTAGTTTGAAAGTTGTTTCATGGCTGTACACATCTACACAAAAAAGTTGCTATCTCAGTGCATGCAAGGCTTAGACAATACAAATAGTATACATTTCAATTTTACACCAAAGCACTTACTACAACCCTAATGGAAACACTTTAGGTTAACTTCCCACATGATTCTGAGATGTCTGAAAGTTGTTTCATACCTGTGGACATAAAGACAAAAAAGTTGATTTCTCAGTGAATAGAATGCTTTGACATAAATGTAGTTTCCATTTCAATTGTACTCAAAAGTCCTGACTGCAAACCTAATGGAAACACCATAGGTTAACTTTCCACATGATTACGAGAAGTTTGAAAGTTGTTTCATGGCTGTACACATCAACACAAAAAAGTTGTTATCTCAGTGCATGCAATGCTTAGACAATACAAATAGTATACATTTCAGTTTTTCACCAAAGCACTTACTACAAACCTAATGGAATCACCTTAGGTTAACTTCCCACATGATTCTGAGATGTCTGAAAGTTGTTTCAAACCTGTGCACATAAAGACAAAAAAGTTGATTTCTCAGTGAATAGAATGCTTTGACATAAAAGTAGTTTCCATTTCAATTGTACTCAAAAGTTCTGACTGCAAACCTAATGGTAACACTTTAGATTAACTTTCCATATGATTATGAGTAGTTTGAAAGTTGTTTCATGGCTGTACACATCTACACAAAAAAGTTGCTATCTCAGTGCATGAAATGCTTAGACAATAGAAGTAGTATACATTTCAATTTTACACCAAAGCACTTACTACAAACCTAATGGAAACACTTTAGGTTAACTTCCCACATGATTCTGAGTTGTCTGAAAGTTGTTTCATACCTGTGGACATAAAGACAAAAAAGTTGATTTCTCAGTGAATAGAATGCTTTGACATAAATGTAGTTTCCATTTCAATTGTACTCAAAAGTCCTGACTGCAAACCTAATGGAAACACCATAGGTTAACTTTCCACATGATTACGAGAAGTTTGAAAGTTGTTTCATGGCTGTACACATCAACACAAAAAAGTTGTTATCTCAGTGCATGCAATGCTTAGACAATACAAATAGTATACATTTCAGTTTTTCACCAAAGCACTTACTACAAACCTAATGGAATCACCTTCGGTTAACTTCCCACATGATTCTGAGATGTCTGAAAGTTGTTTCATACCTGTGCACATAAAGACAAAAAAGTTGATTTCTCAGTGAATAGAATGCTTTGACATAAATTTAGTTTCCATTTCAATTGTAGTCAAAAGTCCTGACTGCAAACCTAATGGAAACACTTTAGGTTAACCTTCCACATGATTATGAGTAGTTTTAAAGTTGTTTCAAGGCTGTACACATCTACACAAAAAGTTGCTATCTCAGTGCATGCAACGCTTGGACAATACAAATAGTATACATTTCAAATTTACACCAAAGCACTTACTACAAAGCTAATGGAAACACTTTAGGTTAATTTCCCACATGATTCTGAGATGTCTGAAAGCTGTTTCATACCTGTGCACATAAAGACAAACAAGTTGATTTCTCAGTGAATAGAAAGCTTTGACATAAAAGTAGTTTCCATTTCAATTGTACTCAAAAGTCCTGACTGCAAACCTAATGGAAACACCATTGGTTAACTTTCCACATGATTATGAGAAGTTTGAAAGTTGTTTCATGGCTGTACACATCAACACAAAAAAGTTGTTATCTCAGCGCATGCAATGCTTAGACAATACAAATAGTATACATTTCAATTTTACACCAAAGCACTTTCTGCAAACCTCATGGAAACACTTTAGGTTAACTTCCCACATGATTCTGAGATGTCTGAAAGTTGTTTCATTCCTGTGCACATAAAGACAAAAAAGTTGATTTCTCAGTGAATAGAATGCTTTGACATAAAAGTAGTTTCCATTTCAATTCTACTCAAAAGTCCTGACTGCAAACCTAATTGAAACACTTTAATTAACTTTCCACATGATTATGCGTAGTTTGAAAGTTGTTTCATGGCTGTACACATCTACACAAAAAAGTTGCTATCTCAGTGCATGCAATGCTTAGACAATACAAATAGTATACATTTCAATTTTACACCAAAGCACTTACTACAAACCTAATGGAAACACTTCAGGTTAACTTCCCACATGATTTTGAGATGTCTGAAAGTTGTTTCATACCTGTGGACATTAAGACAAAAAAGTTGATTTCTCAGTGAATAGAATGCTTTGACATAAATGTAGTTTCCATTTCAATTGTACTCAAAAGTCCTGACTGCAAACCTAATGGAAACACCATAGGTTAACTTTCCACATGATTACGAGAAGTTTGAAAGTTGTTTCATGGCTGTACACATCTACACAAAAAAGTTGCTATCTCAGTGCATGCAATGCTTGGACAATACAAATAGTATACATTTCAGTTTTTCACCAAAGCATTTACTACTAACCTAATGGAAACACTTTAGGTTAACTTCCCACATGATTCTGAGATGTCTGAAAGTTGTTTCATACCTGTGCACATAAAGACAAACAAGTTGATTTCTCAGTGAATAGAATGCTTTGACATAAATGTAGTTTCCATTTCAATTGTGCTCAAAAGTCCTGACTGCAAACCTAATGGAAACACCATTGGTTAACTTCCCACATGATTCTGAGATGTCTGAAAGTTGTTTCATTCCTGTGCACATAAAGAAAAAAAAGTTGATTTCTCAGTGAATAGAATGCTTTGACATAAAAGTAGTTTCCATTTCAATTGTACTCAAAAGTCCTGACTGCAAACCTAATGGAAACACTTTAATTAACTTTCCACATGATTATGCGTAGTTTGAAAGTTGTTTCATGGCTGTACACATCTACACAAAAAAGTTGCTATCTCAGTGCATGCAATGCTTAGACAATACAAATAGTATACATTTCAATTTTACACCAAAGCACTTACTACAAACCTAATGGAAACACTTTAGGTTAACTTCCCACATGATTCTGAGATGTCTGAAAGTTGTTTCATACCTGTGGACATAAAGACAAAAAAGTTGATTTCTCAGTGAATAGAATGCTTTGACATAAATGTAGTTTCCATTTCAATTGTACTCAAAAGTCCTGACTGCAAACCTAATGGAAACACCATAGGTTAACTTTCCACATGATTATGAGAAGTTTGAAAGTTGTTTCATGGCTGTACACATCTACACAAAAAAGTTGTTATCTCAGTGCATGCAATGCTTAGACAATACAAATAGTATACATTTTGGTTTTTCACCAAAGCACTTACTACAAACCTAATGGAATCACCTTAGGTTAACTTCCCACATGATTCTGAGATGTCTGAAAGTTGTTTCAAACCTGTGCACATAAAGACAAAAAAGTTGATTTCTCAGTGAATAGAATGCTTTGACATAAAAGTAGTTTGCATTTCAATTGTACTCAAAAGTTCTGACTGCAAACCTAATGGTAACACTTTAGATTAACTTTCCACATGATTATGAGTAGTTTGAAAGTTGTTTCATGGCTGTACACATCTACACAAAAAAGTTGCTATCTCAGTGCATGCAATGCTTAGACAATACAAGTAGTATACATTTCAATTTTACACCAAAGCACTTACTACAAACCTAATGGAAACACTTTAGGTTAACTTCCCACATGATTCTGAGTTGTCTGAAAGTTGTTTAATACCTGTGGACATAAAGACAAAAAAGTTGATTTCTCAGTGAATAGAATGCTTTGACATAAATGTAGTTTCCATTTCAATTGCACTCAAAAGTCCTGACTGCAAACCTAATGGAAACACCATAGGTTAACTTTCCACATGATTACGAGAAGTTTGAAAGTTGTTTCATGGCTGTACACATCAACACAAAAAAGTTGTTATCTCAGTGCATGCAATGCTTAGACAATACAAATAGTATACATTTCAGTTTTTCACCAAAGCACTTACTACAAACCTAATGGAATCACCTTCGGTTAACTTCCCACATGATTCTGAGATGTCTGAAAGTTGTTTCAAACCTGTGCACATAAAGACAAAAAAGTTGATTTCTCAGTGAATAGAATGCTTTGACATAAATGTAGTTTCCATTTCAATTGTACTCAAAAGTCCTGACTGCAAACTGAATGGAAACACCTTAGGTTAAGTTTCCACATGATTATCAGTAGTTTGAAAGTTGTTTCTTGGCTGTGCACATCAACACAAAAAAATTGTTATCTCAGTGCATGCACTGCTTAGACAATACAAATAGTTTACATTTCAATTTTACACCAAAGCACTTACGGCTAACCTACTGGAAACACTTTAGGCTAACTTCCCACATGATTCTGAGATGTTTGAAAGTTGTTTCATACCTGTGCACATAAAGACAAAAAAGTTGATTTCTCAGTGAATAGAATGCTTTGACATAAATGTAGTTTCCATTTCAATTGTACTCAAAAGTCCTGACTGCAAACTGAATGGAAACACCTTAGGTTAAGTTTCCACATGATTATCAGTAGTTTGAAAGTTGTTTCTTGGCTGTACACATCAACACAAAAAAATTGTTATCTCAGTGCATGCACTGCTTAGACCTTACAAATAGTTTACAATTCAATTTTACACCAAAGCACTTACGGCTAACCTACTGGAAACACTTTAGGCTAACTTCCCACATGATTCTGAGATGTCTGAAAGTTGTTTCATACCTGTGCACATAAAGACAAAAAAGTTGATTTCTCAGTGAATAGAATGCTTTGACATAAATGTAGTTTCCATTTCAATTGTACTCAAAAGTCCTGACTGCAAACCTACTGGAAACACCATAGGTTAACTTTCCACATGATTATGAGTAGTTTGAAAGTTGTTTCATGGCTGTACACATCAACACAAAAAAGTTGTTATCTCAGTGCATGCAATGCTTAGAAAATACAAATAAAATACATTTGAATTTTACACCAAAGCACTTACTGCAAACCTAATGGAAACACTTTAGGTTAACTTTCCACATGATTATGAGTAGTTACAAAGTTGTTTCATGGCTGTACACATCAACACAAAAAGGTTGTTATCTCAGTGCATGCAATGCTTAGACAATGCAAATAGTATACATTTCAATTTTACACCAAAGCACTTACTGCAAACCTAATGGAAACAACTTAGATTAACTTCCCACATGATTCTGAGATGTCTGAAAGTTGTTTCATACCTGTGCACATAAAGACAAAAAAGTTGATTTCTCAGTGAATAGAATGCTTTGACATAAATGTAGTTTCCATTTCAATTGTACTCAAAAGTCCTGACTGCAAACCTAATGGAAACACCTCAGGTTAACTTTCCACATGTTTATGAGTAGTTTGAAAGTTGTTTCATGGCTGTACACATCAACACAAAAAAGTTGTTATCTCAGTGCATGCAATGCTTAGACAATACAAATAGTATACATTTCAATTTTTCACCAAAGCATTTACTACTAACCTAATGGAAACACTTTAGGTTAACTTCCCACATGATTCTGAGATGTCTGAAAGTTGTTTCATACCTGTGCACATAAAGACAAAAAAGTTGATTTCTCAGTGAATAGAATGCTTTGACATAAATGTAGTTTCCATTTCAATTGTACTCAAAAGTCCTGACTGCAAACCTAATGGAAACACCATAGGTTAACTTTCCACATGATTACGGGAAGTTTGAAAGTTGTTTCATGGCTGTACACATCAACACAAAAAAGTTGTTATCTCAGTGCATGCAATGCTTAGACAATACAAATAGTATACATTTCAGTTTTTCACCAAAGCACTTACTACAAACCTAATGGAATCACCTTAGGTTAACTTCCCACATGATTCTGAGATGTCTGAAAGTTGTTTCAAACCTGTGCACATAAAGACAAAAAAGTTGATTTCTCAGTGAATAGAATGCTTTGACATAAATGTAGTTTCCATTTCAATTGTACTCAAAAGTCCTGACTGCAAACCTAATGGAAAGACTTTAGGTTAACTTTCCACATGATTATTTGTAGTTTGAAAGTTGTTTCATGGCTGTACACATCTACACAAAAAAGTTGCTATCTCAGTGCATGCAATGCTTGGACAATACAAATAGTATACATTTCAGTTTTTCACCAAAGCATTTACTACTAACCTAATGGAAACACTTTAGGTTAACTTCCCACATGATTCTGAGATGTCTGAAAGTTGTTTCATACCTGTGCACATAAAGACAAAAAAGTTGATTTCTCAGTGAATAGAATGCTTTGACATAAATGTAGTTTCCATTTCAATTGTACTCAAAAGTCCTGACTGCAAACTGAATGGAAACACCTTAGGTTAAGTTTCCACATGATTATCAATAGTTTGAAAGTTGTTTCTTGGCTGTACACATCAACACAAAAAAATTGTTATCTCAGTGCATGCACTGCTTAGACCTTACAAATAGTTTACAATTCAATTTTACACCAAAGCACTTACGGCTAACCTACTGG
The DNA here is from genome assembly GCF_030028105.1 of Mobula birostris. Lineage (NCBI taxonomy): Eukaryota > Metazoa > Chordata > Chondrichthyes > Myliobatiformes > Myliobatidae > Mobula > Mobula birostris. Next base: position 43,923 of record NW_027278571.1, on the reverse strand, counting down.
AAACACTTTAGGCTAACTTCCCACATGATTCTGAGATGTCTGAAAGTTGTTTCATACCTGTGCACATAAAGACAAAAAAGTTGATTTCTCAGTGAATAGATTGCTTTGACATAAATGTAGTTTCCATTTCAATTGTACTCTAAAGTCCTGACTGCAAACCTACTGGAAACACCATAGGTTAACTTTCCACATGATTATGAGTAGTTTGAAAGTTGTTTCATGGCTGTACACATCAACACAAAAAAGTTGTTATCTCAGTGCATGCAATGCTTAGAAAATACAAATAAAATACATTTGAATTTTACACCAAAGCACTTACTGCAAACCTAATGGAAACACTTTAGGTTAACTTTCCACATGATTATGAGTAGTTTCAAAGTTGTTTCATGGCTGTACACATCAACACAAAAAAGTTGTTATCTCAGTGCATGCAATGCTTAGACAATGCAAATAGTATACATTTCAATTTTACACCAAAGCACTTACTGCAAACCTAATGGAAACAACTTAGGTTAATTTCCCACATGATTCTGAGATGTCTGAAAGCTGTTTCATACCTGTGCACTTAAAGACAAACAAGTTGATTTCTCAGTGAATAGAATGCTTTGACATAAATGTAGTTTCCATTTCAATTGTACTCAAAAGTCCTGACTGCAAACCTAATGGAAACACCATTGGTTAACTTTCCACATGATTATGAGAAGTTTGAAAGTTGTTTCATGGCTGTACACATCAACACAAAAAAGTTGTTATCTCAGCGCATGCAATGCTTAGACAATAGAAATAGTATATATTTCAATTTTACACCAAAGCACTTTCTGCAAACCTAATGGAAACACTTTAGGTTAACTTCCCACATGATTCTGAGATGTCTGAAAGTTGTTTCATTCCTGTGCACATAAAGAAAAAAAAGTTGATTTCTCAGTGAATAGAATGCTTTGACATAAAAGTAGTTTCCATTTCAATTGTACTCAAAAGTCCTGACTGCAAACCTAATGGAAACACTTTAATTAACTTTCCACATGATTATGCGTAGTTTGAAAGTTGTTTCATGGCTGTACACATCTACACAAAGAAGTTGCTATCTCAGTGCATGCAATGCTTAGACAATACAAGTAGTATACATTTCAATTTTACACCAAAGCACTTACTACAAACCTAATGGAAACACTTTAGGTTAACTTCCCACATGATTCTGAGTTGTCTGAAAGTTGTTTCATACCTGTGGACATAAAGACAAAAAAGTTGATTTCTCAGTGAATAGAATGCTTTGACATAAATGTAGTTTCCATTTCAATTGTACTCAAAAGTCCTGACTGCAAACCTAATGGAAACACCATAGGTTAACTTTCCACATGATTACGAGAAGTTTGAAAGTTGTTTCATGGCTGTACACATCAACACAAAAAAGTTGTTATCTCAGTGCATGCAATGCTTAGACAATACAAATAGTATACATTTCAGTTTTTCACCAAAGCACTTACTACAAACCTAATGGAATCACCTTCGGTTAAATTCCCACATGATTCTGAGATGTCTGAAAGTTGTTTCAAACCTGTGCACATAAAGACAAAAAAGTTGATTTCTCAGTGAATAGAATGCTTTGACATAAATGTAGTTTCCATTTCAATTGTACTCAAAAGTCCTGACTGCAAACTGAATGGAAACACCTTAGGTTAAGTTTCCACATGATTATCAGTAGTTTGAAAGTTGTTTCTTGGCTGTACACATCAACACAAAAAAATTGTTATCTCAGTGCATGCACTGCTTAGACAATACAAATAGTTTACATTTCAATTTTACACCAAAGCACTTACGGCTAACCTACTGGAAACACTTTAGGCTAACTTCCCACATGATTCTGAGATGTCTGAAAGTTGTTTCATACCTGTGCACATAAAGACAAAAAAGTTGATTTCTCAGTGAATAGAATGCTTTGACATAAATGTAGTTTCCATTTCAATTGTACTCAAAAGTCCTGACTGCAAACTGAATGGAAACACCTTAGGTTAAGTTTCCACATGATTATCAGTAGTTTGAAAGTTGTTTCTTGGCTGTACACATCAACACAAAAAAATTGTTATCTCAGTGCATGCACTGCTTAGACCTTACAAATAGTTTACAATTCAATTTTACACCAAAGCACTTACGGCTAACCTACTGGAAACACTTTAGGCTAACTTCCCACATGATTCTGAGATGTCTGAAAGTTGTTTCATACCTGTGCACATAAAGACAAAAAAGTTGATTTCTCAGTGAATAGAATGCCTTGACATAAATGTAGTTTCCATTTCAATTGTACTCAAAAGTCCTGACTGCAAACCTACTGGAAACACCATAGGTTAACTTTCCACATGATTATGAGTAGTTTGAAAGTTGTTTCATGGCTGTACACATCAACACAAAAAAGTTGTTATCTCAGTGCATGCAAAGCTTAGAAAATACAAATAAAATACATTTGAATTTTACACCAAAGCACTTACTGCAAACCTAATGGAAACACTTTAGGTTAACTTTCCACATGATTATGAGTAGTTTCAAAGTTGTTTCATGGCTGTACACATCAACACAAAAAAGTTGTTATCTCAGTGCATGCAATGCTTAGACAATGCAAATAGTATACATTTCAATTTTACACCAAAGTACTTACTGCAAACCTAATGGAAACAACTTAGATTAACTTCCCACATGATTCTGAGATGTCTGAAAGTTGTTTCATACCTGTGCACATAAAGACAAAAAAGTTGATTTCTCAGTGAATAGAATGCTTTGACATAAATGTAGTTTCCATTTCAATTGTACTCAAAAGTCCTGACTGCAAACCTAATGGAAACACCTTAGGTTAACTTTCCACATGTTTATGAGTAGTTTGAAAGTTGTTTCATGGCTGTACACATCAACACAAAAAAGTTGTTATCTCAGTGCATGCAATGCTTAGACAATACAAATAGTATACATTTCAATTTTTCACCAAAGCATTTACTACTAACCTAATGGAAACACTTTAGGTTAATTTCCCACATGATTCTGAGATGTCTGAAAGCTGTTTCATACCTGTGCACATAAAGACAAACAAGTTGATTTCTCAGTGAATAGAATGCTTTGACATAAAAGTAGTTTCCATTTCAATTGTACTCAAAAGTCCTGACTGCAAACCTAATGGAAACACCATTGGTTAACTTTCCACATGATTATGAGAAGTTTGAAAGTTGTTTCATGGCTGTACACTTCAACACAAAAAAGTTGTTATCTCAGCGCATGCAATGCTTAGACAATACAAATAGTATACATTTCAATTTTACACCAAAGCACTTTCTGCAAACCTAATGGAAACACTTTAGGCTAACTTCCCACATGATTCTGAGATGTCTGAAAGTTGTTTCATACCTGTGCACATAAAGACAAAAAAGTTGATTTCTCAGTGAATAGAATGCTTTGACATAAATGTAGTTTCCATTTCAATTGTACTCAAAAGTCCTGACTGCAAACCTACTGGAAACACCATAGGTTAACTTTCCACATGATTATGAGTAGTGTGAAAGTTGTTTCATGGCTGTACACATCAACACAAAAAAGTTGTTATCTCAGTGCATGCAATGCTTAGAAAATACAAATAAAATACATTTGAATTTTACACCAAAGCACTTTCTGCAAACCTAATGGAAACACTTTAGGTTAACTTCCCACATGATTCTGAGATGTCTGAAAGTTGTTTCATTCCTGTGCACATAAAGACAAAAAAGTTGATTTCTCAGTGAATAGAATGCTTTGACATAAAAGTAGTTTCCATTTCAATTGTACTCAAAAGTCCTGACTGCAAACCTAATGGAAACACTTTAATTAACTTTCCACATGATTATGCGTAGTTTGAAAGTTGTTTCATGGCTGTACACATCTACACAAAAAAGTTGCTATCTCAGTGCATGCAATGCTTAGACAATACAAATAGTATACATTTCAATTTTACACCAAAGCACTTACTACAAACCTGATGGAAACACTTTAGGTTAACTTCCCACATGATTCTGAGATGTCTGAAAGTTGTTTCATACCTGTGGACATAAAGACAAAAAAGTTGATTTCTCAGTGAATAGAATGCTTTGAGATAAATGTAGTTTCCATTTCAATTGTACTCAAAAGTCCTCACTGCAAACCTAATGGAAACACCATAGGTTAACTTTCCACATGATTACGAGAAGTTTGAAAGTTGTTTCATGGCTGTACACATCTACACAAAAAAGTTGTTATCTCAGTGCATGCAATGCTTAGACAATACAAGTAGTATACATTTCAATTTTACACCAAAGCACTTACTACAAACGTAATGGAAACACTGTAGGTTAACTTCCCACATGATTCTGAGATGTCTGAAAGTTGTTTCATACCTGTGCACATAAAGAGAAAAAAGTTGATTTCTCAGTGAATAGAATGCTTTGACATAAATGTAGTTTCCATTTCAATTGTACTCAAAAGTCCTGACTGCAAACCTAATGGTAACACTTTAGAATAACTTTCCACATGATTATGAGTAGTTTGAAAGTTGTTTCATGGCTGTACACATCAACACAAAAAAGTTGTTATCTCAGCGCATGCAATGCTTAGACAATACAAATAGTATACATTTCAATTTTACACCAAAGCACTTACTGCAAACCTAATGGAAACACTTTAGGTTAACTTCCCACATGATTCTGAGATGTCTGAAAGTTGTTTCATTCCTGTGCACATAAAGAGAAAAAAGTTGATTTCTCAGTGAATAGAATGCTTTGACATAAAAGTAGTTTCCATTTCAATTGTACTCAAAAGTCCTGACTGCAAACCTAATGGAAACACTTTAATTAACTTTCCACATGATTATGCGTAGTTTGAAAGTTGTTTCATGGCTGTACACATCTACACAAAAAAGTTGTTATCTCAGTGCATGCAATGCTTAGACAATACAAATAGCATACATTTCAATTTTACACCAAAGCACTTACTAGAAACCTAATGGAAACACTTTAGGTTAACTTCCCACATGATTCTGAGATGTCTGAAAGTTGTTTCATACCTGTGGACATAAAGACAAAAAAGTTGATTTCTCAGTGAATAGAATGCTTTGACATAAATGTAGTTTCCATTTCAATTGCACTCAAAAGTCCTGACTGCAAACCTAATGGAAACACCATAGGTTAACTTTCCACATGATTACGAGAAGTTTGAAAGTTGTTTCATGGCTGTACAGATCAACACAAAAAAGTTGTTATCTCAGTGCAGGCAATGCTTAGACAATACAAATACTATACATTTGAATTTTACACCAAAGCACTTGCTACAAACCTAATGGAAACACTATAGGATAACTTCCCACATGATTCTGAGATGTCTGAAAGTTGTTTCATACCTGTGCACATAAAGACAAAAAAGTTGATTTCTCAGTGAATAGAATGCTTTGACATAAATGTAGTTTCCATTTCAATTGTACTCAAAAGTCCTGACTGCAAACTGAATGGAAACACCTTAGGTTAAGTTTCCACATGATTATCAGTAGTTTGAAAGTTGTTTCTTGGCTGTACACATCAACACAAAAAAATTGTTATCTCAGTGCATGCACTGCTTAGACCTTACAAATAGTTTACAATTCAATTTTACACCAAAGCACTTACGGCTAACCTACTGGAAACACTTTAGGCTAACTTCCCACATGATTCTGAGATGTCTGAAAGTTGTTTCATACCTGTGCACATAGAGACAAAAAAGTTGATTTCTCAGTGAATAGAATGCTTTGACATAAATGTAGTTTCCATTTCAATTGTACTCAAAAGTCCTGACTGCAAACCTACTGGAAACACCATAGGTTAACTTTCCACATGATTATGAGTAGTTTGAAAGTTGTTTCATGGCTGTACACATCAACACAAAAAAGTTGTTATCTCAGTGCATGCAATGCTTAGAAAATACAAATAAAATACATTTGAATTTTACACCAAAGCACTTACTGCAAACCTAATGGAAACTCTTTAGGTTAACTTTCCACATGATTATGAGTAGTTTCAAAGTTGTTTCATGGCTGTACACATCTACACAAAAAAGTTGTTATCTCAGTGCATGCAATGCTTAGACAATACAAATAGTATACATTTCAATTTTTCACCAAAGCATTTACTACTAACCTAATGGAAACACTTAGGTTAACTTCCCACATGATTCTGAGATGTCTGAAAGTTGTTTCATACCTGTGCACATAAAGACAAAAAAGTTGATTTCTCAGTGAATAGAATGCTTTGACATAAATGTAGTTTCCATTTCAATTGTACTCAAAAGTCCTGACTGCAAACTGAATGGAAACACCTTAGGTTAAGTTTCCACATGATTATCAGTAGTTTGAAAGTTGTTTCTTGGCTGTACACATCAACACAAAGAAATTGTTATCTCAGTGCATGCACTGCTTAGACAATACAAATAGTTTACATTTCAATTTTACACCAAAGCACTTACGGCTAACCTACTGGAAACACTTTAGGCTAACTTCCCACATGATTCTGAGATGTCTGAAAGTTGTTTCATACCTGTGCACATAAAGACAAAAAAGTTGATTTCTCAGTGAATAGAATGCTTTGACATAAATGTAGTTTCCATTTCAATTGTACTCAAAAGTCCTGACTGCAAACCTACTGGAAACACCATAGGTTAACTTTCCACATGATTATGAGTAGTGTGAAAGTTGTTTCATGGCTGTACACATCAACACAAAAAAGTTGTTATCTCAGTGCATGCAATGCTTAGAAAATACAAATAAAATACATTTGAATTTTACACCAAAGCACTTACTGCAAACCTAATGGAAACACTTTAGGTTAACTTTCCACATGATTATGAGTAGTTTCAAAGTTGTTTCATGGCTGTACACATCAACACAAAAAAGTTGTTATCTCAGTGCATGCAATGCTTAGACAATGCAAATAGTATACATTTCAATTTTACACCAAAGCACTTACTGCAAACCTAATGGAAACAACTTAGATTAACTTCCCACATGATTCTGAGATGTCTGAAAGTTGTTTCATACCTGTGCACATAAAGACAAAAAAGTTGATTTCTCAGTGAATAGAATGCTTTGACATAAATGTAGTTTCCATTTCAATTGTACTCAAAAGTCCTGACTGCAAACCTAATGGAAACACCTTAGGTTAACTTTCCACATGTTTATGAGTAGTTTGAAAGTTGTTTCATGGCTGTACACATCAACACAAAAAAGTTGTTATCTCAGTGCATGCAATGCTTAGACAATAGAAATAGTATACATTTCAATTTTTCACCAAAGCATTTACTACTAACCTAATGGAAACACTTTAGGTTAACTTCCCACATGATTCTGAGATGTCTGAAAGTTGTTTCATACCTGTGCACATAAAGACAAAAAAGTTTATTTCTCAGTGAATAGAATGCTTTGACATAAATTTAGTTTCCATTTCAATTGTACTCAAAAGTCCTGACTGCAAACCTAATGGAAACACTTTAGGTTAACCTTCCACATGATTATGAGTAGTTTTAAAGTTGTTTCAAGGCTGTACACATCTACACAAAAAGTTGCTATCTCAGTGCATGCAATGCTTGGACAATACAAATAGTATACATTTCAAATTTACACCAAAGCACTTACTACAAACCTAATGGAAACACTTTAGGTTAATTTCCCACATGATTCTGAAATGTCTGAAAGCTGTTTCATACCTGTGCACATAAAGACAAACAAGTTGATTTCTCAGTGAATAGAATGCTTTGACATAAAAGTAGTTTCCATTTCAATTGTACTCAAAAGTCCTGACTGCAAACCTAATGGAAACACTTTAATTAACTTTCCACATGATTATGCGTAGTTTGAAAGTTGTTTCATGGCTGTACACATCTACACAAAAAAGTTGCTATCTCAGTGTATGCAATGCTTAGACAATACAAATAGTATACATTTCAATTTTACACCAAAGCACTTACTACAAACCTAATGGAAACACTTTAGGTTAACTTCCCACATGATTCTGAGATGTCTGAAAGTTGTTTCATACCTGTGGACATAAAGACAAAAAAGTTGATTTCTCAGTGAATAGAATGCTTTGACATAAATGTAGTTTCCATTTCAATTGTACTCAAAAGTCCTGACTGCAAACCTAATGGAAACACCATAGGTTAACTTTCCACATGATTATGAGAAGTTTGAAAGGTGTTTCATGGCTGTACACATCAACACAAAAAAGTTGTTATCTCAGCGCATGCAATGCTTAGACAATACAAATAGTATACATTTCAATTTTACACCAAAGCACTTACTGCAAACCTAATGGAAACACTTTAGGTTAACTTCCCACATGATTCTGAGATGTCTGAAAGTTGTTTCATTCCTGTGCACATAAAGAGAAAAAAGTTGATTTCTCAGTGAATAGAATGCTTTGACATAAAAGTAGTTTCCATTTCAATTGTACTCAAAAGTCCTGACTGCAAACCTAATGGAAACACTTTAATTAACTTTCCACATGATTATGCGTAGTTTGAAAGTTGTTTCATGGCTGTACACATCTACACAAAAAAGTTGCTATCTCAGTGCATGCAATGCTTAGACAATACAAATAGCATACATTTCAATTTTACACCAAAGCACTTACTAGAAACCTAATGGAAACACTTTAGGTTAACTTCCCACATGATTCTGAGATGTCTGAAAGTTGTTTCATACCTGTGGACATAAAGACAAAAAAGTTGATTTCTCAGTGAATAGAATGCTTTGACATAAATGTAGTTTCCATTTCAATTGCACTCAAAAGTCCTGACTGCAAACCTAATGGAAACACCATAGGTTAACTTTCCACATGATTACGAGAAGTTTGAAAGTTGTTTCATGGCTGTACAGATCAACACAAAAAAGTTGTTATCTCAGTGCAGGCAATGCTTAGACAATACAAATACTATACATTTGAATTTTACACCAAAGCACTTGCTACAAACCTAATGGAAACACTATAGGATAACTTCCCACATGATTCTGAGATGTCTGAAAGTTGTTTCATACCTGTGCACATAAAGACAAAAAAGTTGATTTCTCAGTGAATAGAATGCTTTGACATAAATGTAGTTTCCATTTCAATTGTACTCAAAAGTCCTGACTGCAAACCTAATGGAAACACCTTAGGTTAACTTTCCACATGTTTATGAGTAGTTTGAAAGTTGTTTCATGGCTGTACACATCAACACAAAAAAGTTGTTATCTCAGTGCATGCAATGCTTAGACAATAGAAATAGTATACATTTCAATTTTTCACCAAAGCATTTACTACTAACCTAATGGAAACACTTTAGGTTAACTTCCCACATGATTCTGAGATGTCTGAAAGTTGTTTCATACCTGTGCACATAAAGACAAAAAAGTTTATTTCTCAGTGAATAGAATGCTTTGACATAAATTTAGTTTCCATTTCAATTGTACTCAAAAGTCCTGACTGCAAACCTAATGGAAACACTTTAGGTTAACCTTCCACATGATTATGAGTAGTTTTAAAGTTGTTTCAAGGCTGTACACATCTACACAAAAAGTTGCTATCTCAGTGCATGCAATGCTTGGACAATACAAATAGTATACATTTCAAATTTACACCAAAGCACTTACTACAAACCTAATGGAAACACTTTAGGTTAATTTCCCACATGATTCTGAAATGTCTGAAAGCTGTTTCATACCTGTGCACATAAAGACAAACAAGTTGATTTCTCAGTGAATAGAATGCTTTGACATAAAAGTAGTTTCCATTTCAATTGTACTCAAAAGTCCTGACTGCAAACCTAATGGAAACACTTTAATTAACTTTCCACATGATTATGCGTAGTTTGAAAGTTGTTTCATGGCTGTACACATCTACACAAAAAAGTTGCTATCTCAGTGTATGCAATGCTTAGACAATACAAATAGTATACATTTCAATTTTACACCAAAGCACTTACTACAAACCTAATGGAAACACTTTAGGTTAACTTCCCACATGATTCTGAGATGTCTGAAAGTTGTTTCATACCTGTGGACATAAAGACAAAAAAGTTGATTTCTCAGTGAATAGAATGCTTTGACATAAATGTAGTTTCCATTTCAATTGTACTCAAAAGTCCTGACTGCAAACCTAATGGAAACACCATAGGTTAACTTTCCACATGATTATGAGAAGTTTGAAAGGTGTTTCATGGCTGTACACATCAACACAAAAAAGTTGTTATCTCAGCGCATGCAATGCTTAGACAATACAAATAGTATACATTTCAATTTTACACCAAAGCACTTACTGCAAACCTAATGGAAACACTTTAGGTTAACTTCCCACATGATTCTGAGATGTCTGAAAGTTGTTTCATTCCTGTGCACATAAAGAGAAAAAAGTTGATTTCTCAGTGAATAGAATGCTTTGACATAAAAGTAGTTTCCATTTCAATTGTACTCAAAAGTCCTGACTGCAAACCTAATGGAAACACTTTAATTAACTTTCCACATGATTATGCGTAGTTTGAAAGTTGTTTCATGGCTGTACACATCTACACAAAAAAGTTGCTATCTCAGTGCATGCAATGCTTAGACAATACAAATAGCATACATTTCAATTTTACACCAAAGCACTTACTAGAAACCTAATGGAAACACTTTAGGTTAACTTCCCACATGATTCTGAGATGTCTGAAAGTTGTTTCATACCTGTGGACATAAAGACAAAAAAGTTGATTTCTCAGTGAATAGAATGCTTTGACATAAATGTAGTTTCCATTTCAATTGCACTCAAAAGTCCTGACTGCAAACCTAATGGAAACACCATAGGTTAACTTTCCACATGATTACGAGAAGTTTGAAAGTTGTTTCATGGCTGTACAGATCAACACAAAAAAGTTGTTATCTCAGTGCAGGCAATGCTTAGACAATACAAATACTATACATTTGAATTTTACACCAAAGCACTTGCTACAAACCTAATGGAAACACTATAGGATAACTTCCCACATGATTCTGAGATGTCTGAAAGTTGTTTCATACCTGTGCACATAAAGACAAAAAAGTTGATTTCTCAGTGAATAGAATGCTTTGACATAAATGTAGTTTCCATTTCAATTGTACTCAAAAGTCCTGACTGCAAACTGAATGGAAACACCTTAGGTTAAGTTTCCACATGATTATCAGTAGTTTGAAAGTTGTTTCTTGGCTGTACACATCAACACAAAAAAATTGTTATCTCAGTGCATGCACTGCTTAGACCTTACAAATAGTTTACAATTCAATTTTACACCAAAGCACTTACGGCTAACCTACTGGAAACACTTTAGGCTAACTTCCCACATGATTCTGAGATGTCTGAAAGTTGTTTCATACCTGTGCACATAGAGACAAAAAAGTTGATTTCTCAGTGAATAGAATGCTTTGACATAAATGTAGTTTCCATTTCAATTGTACTCAAAAGTCCTGACTGCAAACCTACTGGAAACACCATAGGTTAACTTTCCACATGATTATGAGTAGTTTGAAAGTTGTTTCATGGCTGTACACATCAACACAAAAAAGTTGTAATCTCAGTGCATGCAATGCTTAGAAAATACAAATAAAATACATTTGAATTTTACACCAAAGCACTTACTGCAAACCTAATGGAAACTCTTTAGGTTAACTTTCCACATGATTATGAGTAGTTTCAAAGTTGTTTCATGGCTGTACACATCAACACAAAAAAGTTGTTATCTCAGTGCATGCAATGCTTAGACAATACAAATAGTATTCATTTCAATTTTTCACCAAAGCATTTACTACTAACCTAATGGAAACACTTAGGTTAACTTCCCACATGATTCTGAGATGTCTGAAAGTTGTTTCATACCTGTGCACATAAAGACAAAAAAGTTGATTTCTCAGTGAATAGAATGCTTTGACATAAATGTAGTTTCCATTTCAATTGTACTCAAAAGTCCTGACTGCAAACTGAATGGAAACACCTTAGGTTAAGTTTCCACATGATTATCAGTAGTTTGAAAGTTGTTTCTTGGCTGTACACATCAACACATAGAAATTGTTATCTCAGTGCATGCACTGCTTAGACAATACAAATAGTTTACATTTCAATTTTACACCAAAGCACTTACGGCTAACCTACTGGAAACACTTTAGGCTAACTTCCCACATGATTCTGAGATGTCTGAAAGTTGTTTCATACCTGTGCACATAAAGACAAAAAAGTTGATTTCTCAGTGAATAGAATGCTTTGACATAAATGTAGTTTCCATTTCAATTGTACTCAAAAGTCCTGACTGCAAACCTACTGGAAACACCATAGGTTAACTTTCCACATGATTATGAGTAGTGTGAAAGTTGTTTCATGGCTGTACACATCAACACAAAAAAGTTGTTATCTCAGTGCATGCAATGCTTAGAAAATACAAATAAAATACATTTGAATTTTACACCAAAGCACTTACTGCAAACCTAATGGAAACACTTTAGGTTAACTTTCCACATGATTATGAGTAGTTTCAAAGTTGTTTCATGGCTGTACACATCAACACAAAAAAGTTGTTATCTCAGTGCATGCAATGCTTAGACAATGCAAATAGTATACATTTCAATTTTACACCAAAGCACTTACTGCAAACCTAATGGAAACAACTTAGATTAACTTCCCACATGATTCTGAGATGTCTGAAAGTTGTTTCATACCTGTGCACATAAAGACAAAAAAGTTGATTTCTCAGTGAATAGAATGCTTTGACATAAATGTAGTTTCCATTTCAATTGTACTCAAAAGTCCTGACTGCAAACCTAATGGAAACACCTTAGGTTAACTTTCCACATGTTTATGAGTAGTTTGAAAGTTGTTTCATGGCTGTACACATCAACACAAAAAAGTTGGTATCTCAGTGCATGCAATGCTTAGACAATAGAAATAGTATACATTTCAATTTTTCACCAAAGCATTTACTACTAACCTAATGGAAACACTTTAGGTTAACTTCCCACATGATTCTGAGATGTCTGAAAGTTGTTTCATACCTGTGCACATAAAGACAAAAAAGTTTATTTCTCAGTGAATAGAATGCTTTGACATAAATTTAGTTTCCATTTCAATTGTACTCAAAAGTCCTGACTGCAAACCTAATGGAAACACTTTAGGTTAACCTTCCACATGATTATGAGTAGTTTTAAAGTTGTTTCAAGGCTGTACACATCTACACAAAAAGTTGCTATCTCAGTGCATGCAATGCTTGGACAATACAAATAGTATACATTTCAATTTTACACCAAAGCACTTACTGCAAACCTAATGGAAACACTTTAGGTTAACTTCCCACATGATTCTGAGATGTCTGAAAGTTGTTTCATTCCTGTGCACATAAAGAGAAAAAAGTTGATTTCTCAGTGAATAGAATGCTTTGACATAAAAGTAGTTTCCATTTCAATTGTACTCAAAAGTCCTGACTGCAAACCTAATGGAAACACTTTAATTAACTTTCCACATGATTATGCGTAGTTTGAAAGTTGTTTCATGGCTGTACACATCTACACAAAAAAGTTGCTATCTCAGTGCATGCAATGCTTAGACAATACAAATAGCATACATTTCAATTTTACACCAAAGCACTTACTAGAAACCTAATGGAAACACTTTAGGTTAACTTCCCACATGATTCTGAGATGTCTGAAAGTTGTTTCATACCTGTGGACATAAAGACAAAAAAGTTGATTTCTCAGTGAATAGAATGCTTTGACATAAATGTAGTTTCCATTTCAATTGCACTCAAAAGTCCTGACTGCAAACCTAATGGAAACACCATAGGTTAACTTTCCACATGATTACGAGAAGTTTGAAAGTTGTTTCATGGCTGTACAGATCAACACAAAAAAGTTGTTATCTCAGTGCAGGCAATGCTTAGACAATACAAATACTATACATTTGAATTTTACACCAAAGCACTTGCTACAAACCTAATGGAAACACTATAGGATAACTTCCCACATGATTCTGAGATGTCTGAAAGTTGTTTCATACCTGTGCACATAAAGACAAAAAAGTTGATTTCTCAGTGAATAGAATGCTTTGACATAAATGTAGTTTCCATTTCAATTGTACTCAAAAGTCCTGACTGCAAACTGAATGGAAACACCTTAGGTTAAGTTTCCACATGATTATCAGTAGTTTGAAAGTTGTTTCTTGGCTGTACACATCAACACAAAAAAATTGTTATCTCAGTGCATGCACTGCTTAGACCTTACAAATAGTTTACAATTCAATTTTACACCAAAGCACTTACGGCTAACCTACTGGAAACACTTTAGGCTAACTTCCCACATGATTCTGAGATGTCTGAAAGTTGTTTCATACCTGTGCACATAGAGACAAAAAAGTTGATTTCTCAGTGAATAGAATGCTTTGACATAAATGTAGTTTCCATTTCAATTGTACTCAAAAGTCCTGACTGCAAACCTACTGGAAACACCATAGGTTAACTTTCCACATGATTATGAGTAGTTTGAAAGTTGTTTCATGGCTGTACACATCAACACAAAAAAGTTGTTATCTCAGTGCATGCAATGCTTAGAAAATACAAATAAAATACATTTGAATTTTACACCAAAGCACTTACTGCAAACCTAATGGAAACTCTTTAGGTTAACTTTCCACATGATTATGAGTAGTTTCAAAGTTGTTTCATGGCTGTACACATCAACACAAAAAAGTTGTTATCTCAGTGCATGCAATGCTTAGACAATACAAATAGTATACATTTCAATTTTTCACCAAAGCATTTACTACTAACCTAATGGAAACACTTAGGTTAACTTCCCACATGATTCTGAGATGTCTGAAAGTTGTTTCATACCTGTGCACATAAAGACAAAAAAGTTGATTTCTCAGTGAATAGAATGCTTTGACATAAATGTAGTTTCCATTTCAATTGTACTCAAAAGTCCTGACTGCAAACTGAATGGAAACACCTTAGGTTAAGTTTCCACATGATTATCAGTAGTTTGAAAGTTGTTTCTTGGCTGTACACATCAACACAAAGAAATTGTTATCTCAGTGCATGCACTGCTTAGACAATACAAATAGTTTACATTTCAATTTTACACCAAAGCACTTACGGCTAACCTACTGGAAACACTTTAGGCTAACTTCCCACATGATTCTGAGATGTCTGAAAGTTGTTTCATACCTGTGCACATAAAGACAAAAAAGTTGATTTCTCAGTGAATAGAATGCTTTGACATAAATGTAGTTTCCATTTCAATTGTACTCAAAAGTCCTGACTGCAAACCTACTGGAAACACCATAGGTTAACTTTCCACATGATTATGAGTAGTGTGAAAGTTGTTTCATGGCTGTACACATCAACACAAAAAAGTTGTTATCTCAGTGCATGCAATGCTTAGAAAATACAAATAAAATACATTTGAATTTTACACCAAAGCACTTACTGCAAACCTAATGGAAACACTTTAGGTTAACTTTCCACATGATTATGAGTAGTTTCAAAGTTGTTTCATGGCTGTACACATCAACACAAAAAAGTTGTTATCTCAGTGCATGCAATGCTTAGACAATGCAAATAGTATACATTTCAATTTTACACCAAAGCACTTACTGCAAACCTAATGGAAACAACTTAGATTAACTTCCCACATGATTCTGAGATGTCTGAAAGTTGTTTCATACCTGTGCACATAAAGACAAAAAAGTTGATTTCTCAGTGAATAGAATGCTTTGACATAAATGTAGTTTCCATTTCAATTGTACTCAAAAGTCCTGACTGCAAACCTAATGGAAACACCTTAGGTTAACTTTCCACATGTTTATGAGTAGTTTGAAAGTTGTTTCATGGCTGTACACATCAACACAAAAAAGTTGTTATCTCAGTGCATGCAATGCTTAGACAATAGAAATAGTATACATTTCAATTTTTCACCAAAGCATTTACTACTAACCTAATGGAAACACTTTAGGTTAACTTCCCACATGATTCTGAGATGTCTGAAAGTTGTTTCATACCTGTGCACATAAAGACAAAAAAGTTTATTTCTCAGTGAATAGAATGCTTTGACATAAATTTAGTTTCCATTTCAATTGTACTCAAAAGTCCTGACTGCAAACCTAATGGAAACACTTTAGGTTAACCTTCCACATGATTATGAGTAGTTTTAAAGTTGTTTCAAGGCTGTACACATCTACAAAAAAAGTTGCTATCTCAGTGCATGCAATGCTTGGACAATACAAATAGTATACATTTCAAATTTACACCAAAGCACTTACTACAAACCTAATGGAAACACTTTAGGTTAATTTCCCACATGATTCTGAAATGTCTGAAAGCTGTTTCATACCTGTGCACATAAAGACAAACAAGTTGATTTCTCAGTGAATAGAATGCTTTGACATAAAAGTAGTTTCCATTTCAATTGTACTCAAAAGTCCTGACTGCAAACCTAATGGAAACACTTTAATTAACTTTCCACATGATTATGCGTAGTTTGAAAGTTGTTTCATGGCTGTACACATCAACACAAAAAAGTTGTTATCTCAGCGCATGCAATGCTTAGACAATACAAATAGTATACATTTCAATTTTACACCAAAGCACTTACTGCAAACCTAATGGAAACACTTTAGGTTAACTTCCCACATGATTCTGAGATGTCTGAAAGTTGTTTCATTCCTGTGCACATAAAGAGAAAAAAGTTGATTTCTCAGTGAATAGAATGCTTTGACATAAAAGTAGTTTCCATTTCAATTGTACTCAAAAGTCCTGACTGCAAACCTAATGGAAACACTTTAATTAACTTTCCACATGATTATGCGTAGTTTGAAAGTTGTTTCATGGCTGTACACATCTACACAAAAAAGTTGCTATCTCAGTGCATGCAATGCTTAGACAATACAAATAGCATACATTTCAATTTTACACCAAAGCACTTACTAGAAACCTAATGGAAACACTTTAGGTTAACTTCCCACATGATTCTGAGATGTCTGAAAGTTGTTTCATACCTGTGGACATAAAGACAAAAAAGTTGATTTCTCAGTGAATAGAATGCTTTGACATAAATGTAGTTTCCATTTCAATTGCACTCAAAAGTCCTGACTGCAAACCTAATGGAAACACCATAGGTTAACTTTCCACATGATTACGAGAAGTTTGAAAGTTGTTTCATGGCTGTACAGATCAACACAAAAAAGTTGTTATCTCAGTGCAGGCAATGCTTAGACAATACAAATACTATACATTTGAATTTTACACCAAAGCACTTGCTACAAACCTAATGGAAACACTATAGGATAACTTCCCACATGATTCTGAGATGTCTGAAAGTTGTTTCATACCTGTGCACATAAAGACAAAAAAGTTGATTTCTCAGTGAATAGAATGCTTTGACATAAATGTAGTTTCCATTTCAATTGTACTCAAAAGTCCTGACTGCAAACTGAATGGAAACACCTTAGGTTAAGTTTCCACATGATTATCAGTAGTTTGAAAGTTGTTTCTTGGCTGTACACATCAACACAAAAAAATTGTTATCTCAGTGCATGCACTGCTTAGACCTTACAAATAGTTTACAATTCAATTTTACACCAAAGCACTTACGGCTAACCTACTGGAAACACTTTAGGCTAACTTCCCACATGATTCTGAGATGTCTGAAAGTTGTTTCATACCTGTGCACATAGAGACAAAAAAGTTGATTTCTCAGTGAATAGAATGCTTTGACATAAATGTAGTTTCCATTTCAATTGTACTCAAAAGTCCTGACTGCAAACCTACTGGAAACACCATAGGTTAACTTTCCACATGATTATGAGTAGTTTGAAAGTTGTTTCATGGCTGTACACATCAACACAAAAAAGTTGTTATCTCAGTGCATGCAATGCTTAGAAAATACAAATAAAATACATTTGAATTTTACACCAAAGCACTTACTGCAAACCTAATGGAAACTCTTTAGGTTAACTTTCCACATGATTATGAGTAGTTTCAAAGTTGTTTCATGGCTGTACACATCAACACAAAAAAGTTGTTATCTCAGTGCATGCAATGCTTAGACAATACAAATAGTATACATTTCAATTTTTCACCAAAGCATTTACTACTAACCTAATGGAAACACTTAGGTTAACTTCCCACATGATTCTGAGATGTCTGAAAGTTGTTTCATACCTGTGCACATAAAGACAAAAAAGTTGATTTCTCAGTGAATAGAATGCTTTGACATAAATGTAGTTTCCATTTCAATTGTACTCAAAAGTCCTGACTGCAAACTGAATGGAAACACCTTAGGTTAAGTTTCCACATGATTATCAGTAGTTTGAAAGTTGTTTCTTGGCTGTACACATCAACACAAAGAAATTGTTATCTCAGTGCATGCACTGCTTAGACAATACAAATAGTTTACATTTCAATTTTACACCAAAGCACTTACGGCTAACCTACTGGAAACACTTTAGGCTAACTTCCCACATGATTCTGAGATGTCTGAAAGTTGTTTCATACCTGTGCACATAAAGACAAAAAAGTTGATTTCTCAGTGAATAGAATGCTTTGACATAAATGTAGTTTCCATTTCAATTGTACTCAAAAGTCCTGACTGCAAACCTACTGGAAACACCATAGGTTAACTTTCCACATGATTATGAGTAGTGTGAAAGTTGTTTCATGGCTGTACACATCAACACAAAAAAGTTGTTATCTCAGTGCATGCAATGCTTAGAAAATACAAATAAAATACATTTGAATTTTACACCAAAGCACTTACTGCAAACCTAATGGAAACACTTTAGGTTAACTTTCCACATGATTATGAGTAGTTTCAAAGTTGTTTCATGGCTGTACACATCAACACAAAAAAGTTGTTATCTCAGTGCATGCAATGCTTAGACAATGCAAATAGTATACATTTCAATTTTACACCAAAGCACTTACTGCAAACCTAATGGAAACAACTTAGATTAACTTCCCACATGATTCTGAGATGTCTGAAAGTTGTTTCATACCTGTGCACATAAAGACAAAAAAGTTGATTTCTCAGTGAATAGAATGCTTTGACATAAATGTAGTTTCCATTTCAATTGTACTCAAAAGTCCTGACTGCAAACCTAATGGAAACACCTTAGGTTAACTTTCCACATGTTTATGAGTAGTTTGAAAGTTGTTTCATGGCTGTACACATCAACACAAAAAAGTTGTTATCTCAGTGCATGCAATGCTTAGACAATAGAAATAGTATACATTTCAATTTTTCACCAAAGCATTTACTACTAACCTAATGGAAACACTTTAGGTTAACTTCCCACATGATTCTGAGATGTCTGAAAGTTGTTTCATACCTGTGCACATAAAGACAAAAAAGTTTATTTCTCAGTGAATAGAATGCTTTGACATAAATTTAGTTTCCATTTCAATTGTACTCAAAAGTCCTGACTGCAAACCTAATGGAAACACTTTAGGTTAACCTTCCACATGATTATGAGTAGATTTAAAGTTGTTTCAAGGCTGTACACATCTACACAAAAAGTTGCTATCTCAGTGCATGCAATGCTTGGACAATACAAATAGTATACATTTCAAATTTACACCAAAGCACTTACTACAAACCTAATGGAAACACTTTAGGTTAATTTCCCACATGATTCTGAAATGTCTGAAAGCTGTTTCATACCTGTGCACATAAAGACAAACAAGTTGATTTCTCAGTGAATAGAATGCTTTGACATAAAAGTAGTTTCCATTTCAATTGTACTCAAAAGTCCTGACTGCAAACCTAATGGAAACACTTTAATTAACTTTCCACATGATTATGCGTAGTTTGAAAGTTGTTTCATGGCTGTACACATCAACACAAAAAAGTTGTTATCTCAGCGCATGCAATGCTTAGACAATACAAATAGTATACATTTCAATTTTACACCAAAGCACTTACTGCAAACCTAATGGAAACACTTTAGGTTAACTTCCCACATGATTCTGAGATGTCTGAAAGTTGTTTCATTCCTGTGCACATAAAGACAAAAAAGTTGATTTCTCAGTGAATAGAATGCTTTGACATAAAAGTAGTTTCCATTTCAATTGTACTCAAAAGTCCTGACTGCAAACCTAATGGAAACACTTTAATTAACTTTCCACATGATTATGCGTAGCTTGAAAGTTGTTTCATGGCTGTACACATCTACACAAAAAAGTTGCTATCTCAGTGCATGCAATGCTTAGACAATACAAATAGTATACATTTCAATTTTACACCAAAGCACTTACTACAAACCTAATGGAAACACTTTAGGTTAACTTCCCACATGATTCTGAGTTGTCTGAAAGTTGTTTCATACCTGTGGACATAAAGACAAAAAAGTTAATTTCTCAGTGAATAGAATGCTTTGACATAAATGTAGTTTCCATTTCAATTGTACTCAAAAGTCCTGACTGCAAACCTAATGGAAACACCATAGGTTAACTTTCCACATGATTACGAGAAGTTTGAAAGTTGTTTCATGGCTGTACACATCAACACAAAAAAGTTGTTATCTCAGTGCATGCAATGCTTAGACAATACAAATAGTATACATTTCAGTTTTTCACCAAAGCACTTACTACAAACCTAACGGAATCACCTTAGGTTAACTTCCCACATGATTCTGAGATGTCTGAAAGTTGTTTCAAACCTGTGCACATAAAGACAAAAAAGTTGATTTCTCAGTGAATAGAATGCTTTGACATAAAAGTAGTTTCCATTTCAATTGTACTTAAAAGTCCTGACTGCAAACCTAATGGAAACACCATAGGTTAACTTTCCACATGATTATGAGAAGTTTGAAAGGTGTTTCATGGCTGTACACATCAACACAAAAAAGTTGTTATCTCAGCGCATGCAATGCTTAGACAATACAAATAGTATACATTTCAATTTTACACCAAAGCACTTACTGCAAACCTAATGGAAACACTTTAGGTTAACTTCCCACATGATTCTGAGATGTCTGAAAGTTGTTTCATTCCTGTGCACATAAAGAGAAAAAAGTTGATTTCTCAGTGAATAGAATGCTTTGACATAAAAGTAGTTTCCATTTCAATTGTACTCAAAAGTCCTGACTGCAAACCTAATGGAAACACTTTAATTAACTTTCCACATGATTATGCGTAGTTTGAAAGTTGTTTCATGGCTGTACACATCTACACAAAAAAGTTGCTATCTCAGTGCATGCAATGCTTAGACAATACAAATAGCATACATTTCAATTTTACACCAAAGCACTTACTAGAAACCTAATGGAAACACTTTAGGTTAACTTCCCACATGATTCTGAGATGTCTGAAAGTTGTTTCATACCTGTGGACATAAAGACAAAAAAGTTGATTTCTCAGTGAATAGAATGCTTTGACATAAATGTAGTTTCCATTTCAATTGCACTCAAAAGTCCTGACTGCAAACCTAATGGAAACACCATAGGTTAACTTTCCACATGATTACGAGAAGTTTGAAAGTTGTTTCATGGCTGTACAGATCAACACAAAAAAGTTGTTATCTCAGTGCAGGCAATGCTTAGACAATACAAATACTATACATTTGAATTTTACACCAAAGCACTTGCTACAAACCTAATGGAAACACTATAGGATAACTTCCCACATGATTCTGAGATGTCTGAAAGTTGTTTCATACCTGTGCACATAAAGACAAAAAAGTTGATTTCTCAGTGAATAGAATGCTTTGACATAAATGTAGTTTCCATTTCAATTGTACTCAAAAGTCCTGACTGCAAACTGAATGGAAACACCTTAGGTTAAGTTTCCACATGATTATCAGTAGTTTGAAAGTTGTTTCTTGGCTGTACACATCAACACAAAGAAATTGTTATCTCAGTGCATGCACTGCTTAGACAATACAAATAGTTTACATTTCAATTTTACACCAAAGCACTTACGGCTAACCTACTGGAAACACTTTAGGCTAACTTCCCACATGATTCTGAGATGTCTGAAAGTTGTTTCATACCTGTGCACATAAAGACAAAAAAGTTGATTTCTCAGTGAATAGAATGCTTTGACATAAATGTAGTTTCCATTTCAATTGTACTCAAAAGTCCTGACTGCAAACCTACTGGAAACACCATAGGTTAACTTTCCACATGATTATGAGTAGTGTGAAAGTTGTTTCATGGCTGTACACATCAACACAAAAAAGTTGTTATCTCAGTGCATGCAATGCTTAGAAAATACAAATAAAATACATTTGAATTTTACACCAAAGCACTTACTGCAAACCTAATGGAAACACTTTAGGTTAACTTTCCACATGATTATGAGTAGTTTCAAAGTTGTTTCATGGCTGTACACATCAACACAAAAAAGTTGTTATCTCAGTGCATGCAATGCTTAGACAATGCAAATAGTATACATTTCAATTTTACACCAAAGCACTTACTGCAAACCTAATGGAAACAACTTAGATTAACTTCCCACATGATTCTGAGATGTCTGAAAGTTGTTTCATACCTGTGCACATAAAGACAAAAAAGTTGATTTCTCAGTGAATAGAATGCTTTGACATAAATGTAGTTTCCATTTCAATTGTACTCAAAAGTCCTGACTGCAAACCTAATGGAAACACCTTAGGTTAACTTTCCACATGTTTATGAGTAGTTTGAAAGTTGTTTCATGGCTGTACACATCAACACAAAAAAGTTGTTATCTCAGTGCATGCAATGCTTAGACAATAGAAATAGTATACATTTCAATTTTTCACCAAAGCATTTACTACTAACCTAATGGAAACACTTTAGGTTAACTTCCCACATGATTCGGAGATGTCTGAAAGTTGTTTCATACCTGTGCACATAAAGACAAAAAAGTTTATTTCTCAGTGAATAGAATGCTTTGACATAAATTTAGTTTCCATTTCAATTGTACTCAAAAGTCCTGACTGCAAACCTAATGGAAACACTTTAGGTTAACCTTCCACATGATTATGAGTAGTTTTAAACTTGTTTCAAGGCTGTACACATCTACACAAAAAGTTGCTATCTCAGTGCATGCAATGCTTGGACAATACAAATAGTATACATTTCAAATTTACACCAAAGCACTTACTACAAACCTAATGGAAACACTTTAGGTTAATTTCCCACATGATTCTCAAATGTCTGAAAGCTGTTTCATACCTGTGCACATAAAGACAAACAAGTTGATTTCTCAGTGAATAGAATGCTTTGACATAAAAGTAGTTTCCATTTCAATTGTACTCAAAAGTCCTGACTGCAAACCTAATGGAAACACTTTAATTAACTTTCCACATGATTATGCGTAGTTTGAAAGTTGTTTCATGGCTGTACACATCTACACAAAAAAGTTGCTATCTCAGTGTATGCAATGCTTAGACAATACAAATAGTATACATTTCAATTTTACACCAAAGCACTTACTACAAACCTAATGGAAACACTTTAGGTTAACTTCCCACATGATTCTGAGATGTCTGAAAGTTGTTTCATACCTGTGGACATAAAGACAAAAAAGTTGATTTCTCAGTGAATAGAATGCTTTGACATAAAGGTAGTTTCCATTTCAATTGTACTCAAAAGTCCTGACTGCAAACCTAATGGAAACACCATAGGTTAACTTTCCACATGATTACGAGAAGTTTGAAAGTTGTTTCATGGCTGTACACATCAACACAAAAAAGTTACTATCTCAGTGCATGCAATGCTTGGACAATACAAATAGTATACATTTCAAATTTACACCAAAGCACTTACTACAAACCTAATGGAAACACTTTAGGTTAATTTCCCACATGATTCTGAGATGTCTGAAAGCTGTTTCATACCTGTGCACATAAAGACAAACAAGTTGATTTCTCAGTGAATGGAATGCTTTGACATAAATGTAGCTTCCATTTTCATTGTACTCAAAAGTCCTGACTGCAAACCTAAAGTAAACACCTTAGGTTAACTTTCCACATGATTATGAGTAGTTTGAAAGTTGTTTCATGGCTGTACACATGAACACAAAAAAGTTGTTATCTCAGTGCATGCAAAGCTTAGAAAATACAAATAAAATACATTTGAATTTTACACCAAAGCACTTACTGCAAACCTAATGGAAACACTTTAGGTTAACTTTCCACATGATTATGAGTAGTTTCAAAGTTGTTTCATGGCTGTACACATCAACACAAAAAAGTTGTTATCTCAGTGCATGCAATGCTTAGACAATGCAAATAGTATACATTTCAATTTTACACCAAAGTACTTACTGCAAACCTAATGGAAACAACTTAGATTAACTTCCCACATGATTCTGAGATGTCTGAAAGTTGTTTCATACCTGTGCACATAAAGACAAAAAAGTTGATTTCTCAGTGAATAGAATGCTTTGACATAAATGTAGTTTCCATTTCAATTGTACTCAAAAGTCCTGACTGCAAACCTAATGGAAACACCTTAGGTTAACTTTCCACATGTTTATGAGTAGTTTGAAAGTTGTTTCATGGCTGTACACTTCAACACAAAAAAGTTGTTATCTCAGCGCATGCAATGCTTAGACAATACAAATAGTATACATTTCAATTTTACACCAAAGCACTTTCTGCAAACCTAATGGAAACACTTTAGGTTAACTTCCCACATGATTCTGAGATGTCTGAAAGTTGTTTCATTCCTGTGCACATAAAGACAAAAAAGTTGATTTCTCAGTGAATAGAATGCTTTGACATAAAAGTAGTTTCCATTTCAATTGTACTCAAAAGTCCTGACTGCAAACCTAATGGAAACACTTTAATTAACTTTCCACATGATTATGCGTAGTTTGAAAGTTGTTTCATGGCTGTACACATCTACACAAAAAAGTTGCTATCTCAGTGCATGCAATGCTTAGACAATACAAATAGTATACATTTCAATTTTACACCAAAGCACTTACTACAAACCTAATGGAAACACTTTAGGTTAACTTCCCACATGATTCTGAGATGTCTGAAAGTTGTTTCATACCTGTGGACATAAAGACAAAAAAGTTGATTTCTCAGTGAATAGAATGCTTTGACATAAATGTAGTTTCCATTTCAATTGTACTCAAAAGTCCTCACTGCAAACCTAATGGAAACACCATAGGTTAACTTTCCACATGATTACGAGAAGTTTGAAAGTTGTTTCATGGCTGTACACATCTACACAAAAAAGTTGTTATCTCAGTGCATGCAATGCTTAGACAATACAAGTAGTATACATTTCAATTTTACACCAAAGCACTTACTACAAACGTAATGGAAACACTGTAGGTTAACTTCCCACATGATTCTGAGATGTCTGAAAGTTGTTTCATACCTGTGCACATAAAGAGAAAAAAGTTGATTTCTCAGTGAATAGAATGCTTTGACATAAATGTAGTTTCCATTTCAATTGTACTCAAAAGTCCTGACTGCAAACCTAATGGTAACACTTTAGAATAACTTTCCACATGATTATGAGTAGTTTGAAAGTTGTTTCATGGCTGTACACATCTACACAAAAAAGTTGCTATCTCAGTGCATGCAATGCTTGGACAATACAAATAGTATACATTTCAAATTTACACCAAAGCACTTACTACATACCTAATGGAAACACTTTAGGTTAACTTCCCACATGATTCTGAGATGTCTGAAAGCTGTTTCATACCTGTGCACATAAAGACAAAAAAGTTGATTTCTCAGTGAATACAATGCTTTGACATAAAAGTAGTTTCCATTTCAATTGTACTCAAAAGTCCTGACTGCAAACCTAATGGAAACACCATAGGTTTACTTTCCACATGATTATGAGAAGTTTGAAAGTTGTTTCATGGCTGTACACATCAACACAAAAAAGTTACTATCTCAGTGCATGCAATGCTTGGACAATACAAATAGTATACATTTCAAATTTACACCAAAGCACTTACTACAAACCTAATGGAAACACTTTAGGTTAATTTCCCACATGATTCTGAGATGTCTGAAAGCTGTTTCATACCTGTGCACATAAAGACAAACAAGTTGATTTCTCAGTGAATGGAATGCTTTGACATAAATGTAGCTTCCATTTTCATTGTACTCAAAAGTCCTGACTGCAAACCTAAAGTAAACACCTTAGGTTAACTTTCCACATGATTATGAGTAGTTTGAAAGTTGTTTCATAGCTGTACACATGAACACAAAAAAGTTGTTATCTCAGTGCATGCAATGCTTAGAGAAAACAAATAGTATACATTTCAATTTTACACCAAAGCACTTACAGCAAACCTAATGGAAACACTTTAGGTTAACTTCCCACATGATTCTGAGATGTCTGAAAGTTGTTTCATACCTGTGCACATAAAGACAAAAAGGTTGATTTTTCAGTGAATAGAATGCTTTGACATAAATGTAGTTTCCATTTCAATTGTACTCAACAGTCTTGACTGCAACCCGAATGGAAACACCTTAGGTTAACTTTCCAGATGATTATGAGCAGTTTGAAAGTTGTTTCATGGCTGTACACATCAACACAAAAAAGTTGTTATCTGAGTACATGCAATGCTTAGACAATACAAATAGTATACATTTCAATTTTACACCAAAGCACTTACTGCAAACCTAATGGAAACAATTTAGATTAACTTCCCACATGATTCTGAGATGTCTGAAAGTTGTTTCATACCTGTGCACATAAAGACAAAAAAGTTGATTTCTCAGTGAATAGAATGCTTTGACATAAATTTAGTTTCCATTTCAATTGTACTCAAAAGTCCTGACTGCAAACCTAATGGAAACACCTTAGGTTAACTTTCCACATGTTTATGAGTAGTTTGAAAGTTGTTTCATGGCTGTACACATCAACACAAAAAAGTTGTTATCTCAGTGCATGCAATGCTTAGACAATAGAAATAGTATACATTTCAATTTTTCACCAAAGCATTTACTACTAACCTAATGGAAACACTTTAGGTTAACTTCCCACATGATTCTGAGATGTCTGAAAGTTGTTTCATACCTGTGCACATAAAGACAAAAAAGTTGATTTCTCAGTGAATAGAATGCTTTGACATAAATTTAGTTTCCATTTCAATTGTACTCAAAAGTCCTGACTGCAAACCTAATGGAAACACTTTAGGTTAACCTTCCACATGATTATGAGTAGTTTTAAAGTTGTTTCAAGGCTGTACACATCTACACAAAAAGTTGCTATCTCAGTGCATGCAATGCTTGGACAATACAAATAGTATACATTTCAAATTTACACCAAAGCACTTACTACAAACCTAATGGAAACACTTTAGGTTAATTTCCCACATGATTCTGAAATGTCTGAAAGCTGTTTCATACCTGTGCACATAAAGACAAACAAGTTGATTTCTCAGTGAATAGAATGCTTTGACATAAAAGTAGTTTCCATTTCAATTGTACTCAAAAGTCCTGACTGCAAACCTAATGGAAACACTTTAATTAACTTTCCACATGATTATGCGTAGTTTGAAAGTTGTTTCATGGCTGTGCACATCTACACAAAAAAGTTGCTATCTCAGTGCATGCAATGCTTAGACAATACAAATAGTATACATTTCAATTTTACACCAAAGCACTTACTACAAACCTAATGGAAACACTTTAGGTTAACTTCCCACATGATTCTGAGATGTCTGAAAGTTGTTTCATACCTGTGCACATAAAGACAAAAAGGTTGATTTCTCAGTGAATAGAATGCTTTGACATAAATGTAGTTTCCATTTCAAATGTACTCAAAAGTCCTGACTGCAAACCTAATGGAAACACCTTAGGTTAACTTTCCACATGATTACGAAAAGTTTGAAAGTTGTTTCATGGCTGTACACATCAACACAAAAAAGTTACTATCTCAGTGCATGCAATGCTTGGACAATACAAATAGTATACATTTCAAATTTACACCAAAGCACTTACTACAAACCTAATGGAAACACTTTAGGTTAATTTCCCACATGATTCTGAGATGTCTGAAAGCTGTTTCATACCTGTGCACATAAAGACAAACAAGTTGATTTCTCAGTGAATGGAATGCTTTCACATAAATGTAGCTTCCATTTTCATTGTACTCAAAAGTCCTGACTGCAAACCTAAAGTAAACACCTTAGGTTAACTTTCCACATGATTATGAGTAGTTTGAAAGTTGTTTCATGGCTGTACACATCAACACAAAAAAGTTGTTATCTCAGTGCATGCAATGCTTAGAGAAAACAAATAGTATACATTTCAATTTTACACCAAAGCAGTTACAGCAAACCTAATGGAAACACTTTAGGTTAACTTCCCACATGATTCTGAGATGTCTGAAAGTTGTTTCATACCTGTGCACATAAAGACAAAAAGGTTGATTTCTCAGTGAATAGAATGCTTTGACATAAATGTAGTTTCCATTTCAATTGTACTCAACAGTCTTGACTGCAACCGTAATGGAAACACCTTAGGTTAACTTTCCAGATGATTATGAGCAGTTTGAAAGTTGTTTCATGGCTGTACACATCAACACAAAAAAGTTACTATCTCAGTGCATGCATTGCTTAGACAATACAAATAGTATACATTTCAATTTTACACCAAAGCACTTACTACAAACCTAATGGAAACACCTTAGGTTAACTTCCCACATGATTCTGAGATGTCTGAAAGTTGTTTCATACCTGTGCACATATAGACAAAAAAGTTGATTTCTCAGTGAATAGAATTCTTTGACATAAATGTAGTTTCCATTTCAATTGTACTCAAAAGTCCTGACTGCAAACCTAATGGAAACACCTTAGGTTAACTTCCCACATGATTATGAGAAGTTTCAAAGTTGTTTCATGGCTGTACATATCAACACAAAAAAGTTGTTATCTGAGTACATGCAATGCTTAGACAATACAAATAGTATACATTTCAATTTTACACCAAAGCACTTACTGCAAACCTAATGGAAACAATTTAGATTAACTTCCCACATGATTCTGAGATGTCTGAAAGTTGTTTCATACCTGTGCACATAAAGACAAAAAAGTTGATTTCTCAGTGAATAGAATGCTTTGACATAAATGTAGTTTCCATTTCAAATGTACTCAAAAGTCCTGACTGCAAACCTAATGGAAATACCTTAGGTTAATTTTCCACATGATTATGAGTAGTTTGAAAGTTGTTTCATGGCTGTACACATCAACACAAAAAAGTTGTTATCTCAGTGCATGCAATGCTCAGACAATACAAATAGAATACATTTCAATTTTTCACCAAAGCACTTACTGCAAACCTAATGGAAACACTTTAGGTCAACTTCCCACATGATTCTGAGATGTCTGAAAGTTGTTTCATACCTGTGGACATAAAGACAAAAAGGTTGATTTCTCAGTGAATAGAATGCTTTGACATAAATGTAGTTTCCATTTCAAATGTACTCAAAAGTCCTGACTGCAAACCTAATGGAAACACCTTAGGTTAACTTTCCACATGATTACGAAAAGTTTGAAAGTTGTTTCATGGCTGTACACATCAACACAAAAAAGTTACTATCTCAGTGCATGCAATGCTTGGACAATACAAATAGTATACATTTCAAATTTACACCAAAGCACTTACTACAAACCTAATGGAAACACTTTAGGTTAATTTCCCACATGATTCTGAGATGTCTGAAAGCTGTTTCATACCTGTGCACATAAAGACAAACAAGTTGATTTCTCAGTGAATGGAATGCTTTCACATAAATGTAGCTTCCATTTTCATTGTACTCAAAAGTCCTGACTGCAAACCTAAAGTAAACACCTTAGGTTAACTTTCCACATGATTATGAGTAGTTTGAAAGTTGTTTCATGGCTGTACACATGAACACAAAAAAGTTGTTATCTCAGTGCATGCAATGCTTAGAGAAAACAAATAGTATACATTTCAATTTTACACCAAAGCAGTTACAGCAAACCTAATGGAAACACTTTAGGTTAACTTCCCACATGATTCTGAGATGTCTGAAAGTTGTTTCATACCTGTGCACATAAAGACAAAAAGGTTGATTTCTCAGTGAATAGAATGCTTTGACATAAATGTAGTTTCCATTTCAATTGTACTCAACAGTCTTGACTGCAACCGTAATGGAAACACCTTAGGTTAACTTTCCAGATGATTATGAGCAGTTTGAAAGTTGTTTCATGGCTGTACATATCAACACAAAAAAGTTGTTATCTGAGTACATGCAATGCTTAGACAATACAAATAGTATACATTTCAATTTTTCACCAAAGCACTTACAGCAAACCTAATGGAAACACTTTAGGTCAACTTCCCACATGATTCTGAGATGTCTGAAAATTGTTTCATACCTGTGCACATAAAGACAAAAAAGTTGATTTCTCAGTGAATGGAATGCTTTCACATAAAAGTAGTTTCCATTTTAATTGTACTCAAAAAATCCTGTCTGCAAACCTAAAGGAAACACCTTAGGTTAACTTTCCACATGATTATCAGTAGTTTGAAAGTTGTTTCATGGCTGTACACATGAACACAAAAAAGTTGTTATCTCAGTGCATGCAATGCTTAGACAAAACAAATAGTATACATTTCAATTTTACACCAAAGCACTTACGGCAATCCTAATGGAAACACTTTAGGTTAACTTCCCACATGATTCTGAGATGTCTGAAAGTTGTTTCATACCTGTGCACATAAAGACAATAAAGTTGATTTCTCAGTGAAAAGAATGCTTTGACATAAATGTAGTTCACCATTTCAATTGTACTCAAAAGTCCTGACTGCAAACCAAATGGAAACACCTTAGGTTAACTTTCCACAAGATTATGAGTAGTTTGAAAGTTGTTTCATGGCTGTACACATCTACACAAAAAAGTTGCTATCTCAGTGCATGCAATGCTTAGACAATACAAATAGAATACATTTCAATTTTACACCAAAGCACTTACTACAAACCTAATGGAAACACGTTAGATTAACTTCCCATATGATTCTGAGATGTCTGAAAGATGTTTCATACCTGTGCACATATAGACAAAAAAGTTGATTTCTCAGTGAATAGAATTCTTTGACATAAATGTAGTTTCCATTTCAATTGTACTCAAAAGTCCTGACTGCAAACCTAATGGAAACACCTTAGGTTAACTTCCCACATGATTGTGAGAAGTTTCAAAGTTGTTTCATGTCTGTACACATGAACACAAAAAAATTGTTATCTCAGTGCATGCAATGCTTAGACAAAACAAATAGTATATATTTCAATTTTACACCAAAGCACTTACGGCAAACCTAATGGAAACACTTTAGGTTAACTTCCCACATGATTCTGAGATGTCTGAAAGTTGTTTCATACCTGTGCACATAAAGACAATAAAGTTGATTTCTCAGTGAAAAGAATGCTTTGACATAAATGTAGTTCACCATTTCAATTGTACTCAAAAGTCCTGACTGCAAACCTAATGGAAACACCTTAGGTTAACTTTCCACATGATTATGAGTAGTTTCAAAGTTGTTTCATAGCTGTACACATCAACACAAAAAAGTTGTTATCTCAGTGCATGCAATGCTTCGACAATACAAATAGTATATATTTCAATTTTACACCAAAGCACTTACTGCAAACCTAATGGAAACAATTTAGATTAACTTCCCACATGATTCTGAGGTGTCTGAAAGTTGTTTCATACCTGTGCCCATAAAGACAAAAAAGTTGATTTCTCAGTTAATAGAATGCTCTGACATAAATGTAGCTTCCATTTCAATTGTACTCAAAAGTCCTGACTGCAAACCTAATGGAAATACCTTAGGTTAATTTTCCACATGATTATGAGTAGTTTGGAAGTTGTTTCATGGCTGTACACATCAACACAAAAAAGTTGTTATCTCAGTGCATGCAATGCTTAGACAATACAAATAGAATACATTTCAATTTTACACCAAAGCACTTACGGCAAACCTAATGGAAACACTTTAGGTTAACTTCCCACATGATTCTGAGATGTCTGAAAGTTGTTTCATACCTGTGCACATAAAGACAAAAAAGTAGATTTCTCAGTGAATGGAATGCTTTCACATAAATGTAGTTTCCATTTTAATTGTACTCAAAAGTCCTGACTGCAAACCAAAAGGAAACACCTTAGGTTAACTTTCCACAAGATTATGAGTAGTTTGAAAGTTGTTTCATGGCTGTACACATGAACACAAAAAAGTTGTTATCTCAGTGCATGCAATGCTTAGAGAAAACAAATAGTATACATTTCAATTTTACACCAAAGCACTTACGGCAAACCTAACGGAAACACTTCAGGTTAACTTCCCACATGATTCTGAGATGTCTGAAAGTTGTTTCATACCTGTGCACATAAAGACAATAAGGTTGATTTCTCAGTGAAAAGAATGCTTTGACATAAATGTAGTTCACCATTTCAATTTTACACCAAAGCACTTACTACAAACCTAATGGAAACACCTTAGATTAACTTCCCATATGATTCTGAGATGTCTAAAGATGTTTCATACCTGTGCACATATAGACAAAAAAGTTGATTTCTCAGTGAATAGAATTCTTTGACATAAATGTAGTTTCCATTTCAATTGTACTCAAAAGTCCTGACTGCAAACCTAATGGAAACACCTTAAGTTAACTTCCCACATGATTATGAGAAGTTTCAAAGTTGTTTCATGGCTGTACACATCAACACAAAAAAGTTGTTATCTGAGTGCATGCAATGCTTAGACAATACCAATAGTATACATTTCAATTTTACACCAAAGCACTTACTGCAAACCTAATGGAAACAATTTAGATTAACTTCCCACATGATTCTGAGATGTCTGAAAGTTGTTTCATACCTGTGCACATAAAGACAAAAAAGTTGATTTCTCAGTGAATAGAATGCTCTGACATAAATGTAGTTTCCATTTTAATTGTACTCAAAAGTCCTGACTGCAAACCTAAAGGAAACACCTTAGGTTAACTTTCCACATGATTATGAGTAGTTTGAAAGTTGTTTCATGTCTGTACACATGAACACAAAAAAGTTGTTATCTCAGAGCATGCAATGCTTAGACAAAACAAAGAGTATATATTTCAATTTTACACCAAATCACTTACTACAAACCTAATGGAAACACTGTAGGTTAACTTCCCACATGATTCTGAGATGTCTGAAAGTTGTTTCATACCTGTGCACATAAAGACAAAAAAGTTGATTTCTCAGTGAATAGAATGCTTTGACATAAATGTAGTTTCCATTTCAATTGTACTCAAAAGTCCTGACTGCAAACCTAATGGAAACACCATAGGTTAAGTTTCCACATGATTATGAGAAGTTTGAAAGTTGTTTCATGGCTGTACACATCTACACAAAAAAGTTGTTATCTCAGTGCATGCAATGCTTAGAAAATACAAATAAAATACATTTGAATTCTACACCAAAGCACTTACTGCAAACCTACTGGAAACACTTTAGGTTAACTTCCCACATGATTCTGAGATGTCTGAAAGTTGTTTCATTCCTGTGCACATAAAGACAAAAAAGTTGATTTCTCAGTGAATAGAATGCTTTGACATAAATGTAGTTTCCATTTCAATTGTACTCAAAAGTCCTGACTGCAAACCTAATGGAAACACTTTAGGTTAACTTTCCACATGATTATGAGTAGTTTGAAAGTTGTTTCATGGCTGTACACATCTATACAAAAAAGTTGTTATCTCAGTGCATGCAATGCTTAGACAATAGAAATAGTATACATTTCAATTTTTCACCAAAGCATTTACTACTATCCTAATGGAAACACTTTAGGTTAACTTCCCACATGATTCTGAGATGTCTGAAAGTTGTTTCATACCTGTGCACATAAAGACAAAAAAGTTGATTTCTCAGTGAATAGAATGCTTTGACATAAATTTAGTTTCCATTTCAATTGTACTCAAAAGTCCTGACTGCAAACCTAATGGAAACACTTTAGGTTAACCTTCCACATGATTATGAGTAGTTTTAAAGTTGTTTCAAGGCTGTACACATCTACACAAAAAGTTGCTACCTCAGTCCATGCAATGCTTGGACAATACAAATAGTATACATTTCAAATTTACACCAAAGCACTTACTACAAACCTAATGGAAACACTTTAGGTTAATTTCCCACATGATTCTGAAATGTCTGAAAGCTGTTTCATACCTGTGCACATAAAGACAAAGAAGTTGATTTCTCAGTGAATAGAATGCTTTGACATAAAAGTAGTTTCCATTTCAATTGTACTCAAAAGTCCTGACTGCAAACCTAATGGAAACACTTTAGGTTAACCTTCCACATGATTATGAGTAGTTTTAAAGTTGTTTCAAGGCTGTACACATCTACACAAAAAGTTGCTATCTCAGTGCATGCAATGCTTGGACAATACAAATAGTATACATTTCAAATTTACACCAAAGCACTTACTACAAACCTAATGGAAACACTTTAGGTTAATTTCCCACATGATTCTGAAATGTCTGAAAGCTGTTTCATACCTGTGCACATAAAGACAAACAAGTTGATTTCTCAGTGAATAGAATGCTTTGACATAAAAGTAGTTTCCATTTCAATTGTACTCAAAAGTCCTGACTGCAAACCTAATGGAAACACTTTAATTAACTTTCCACATGATTATGCGTAGTTTGAAAGTTGTTTCATGGCTGTACACATCTACACAAAAAAGTT
This sequence comes from Mobula birostris, assembly GCF_030028105.1. Taxonomy (NCBI): domain Eukaryota; kingdom Metazoa; phylum Chordata; class Chondrichthyes; order Myliobatiformes; family Myliobatidae; genus Mobula; species Mobula birostris. Next base: position 9,231 of record NW_027278571.1, on the reverse strand, counting down.
GCTATCTCAGTGCATGCAATGCTTAGACAATACAAATAGTATACATTTCAATTTTACACCAAAGCACTTACTACAAACCTAATGGAAACACTTTAGGTTAACTTCCCACATGATTCTGAGATGTCTTAAAGTTGTTTCATACCTGTGGACATAAAGACAAAAAAGTTGATTTCTCAGTGAATAGAATGCTTTGACATAAATGTAGTTTCCATTTCAATTGTACTCAAAAGTCCTGACTGCAAACCTAATGGAAACACCTTAGGTTAACTTTCCACATGATTACGAAAAGTTTGAAAGTTGTTTCATGGCTGTACACATCAACACAAAAAAGTTACTATCTCAGTGCATGCAATGCTTGGACAATACAAATAGTATACATTTCAATTTTACACCAAAGCACTTACAGCAAACCTAATGGAAACACTTTAGGTTAACTTCCCACATGATTCTGAGATGTCTGAAAGTTGTTTCATACCTGTGCACATAAAGACAAAAAGGTTGATTTCTCAGTGAATAGAATGCTTTGACATAAATGTAGTTTCCATTTCAATTGTACTCAACAGTCTTGACTGCAACCCTAATGGAAACACCTTAGGTTAACTTTCCAGATGATTATGAGCAGTTTGAAAGTTGTTTCATGGCTGTACACATCAACACAAAAAAGTTACTATCTCAGTGGATGCATTACTTAGACAATACAAATAGTATACATTTCAATTTTACACCAAAGCACTTACTGCAAACCTAATGGAAACAATTTAGATTAACTTCCCACATGATTCTGAGATGTCTGAAAGTTGTTTCATACCTGTGCACATAAAGACAAAAAAGTTGATTTCTCAGTGAATAGAATGCTTTGACATAAATGTAGTTTCCATTTCAATTGTACTCAAAAGTCCTGACTGCAAACCTAATGGAAATACCTTAGTTTAATTTTCCACATGATTATGAGTAGTTTGAAAGTTGTTTCATGGCTGTACACATCAACACAAAAAAGTTGTTATCTCAGTGCATGCAATGCTCAGACAATACAAATAGAATACATTTCAATTTTTCACCAAAGCACTTACTGCAAACCTAATGGAAACACTTTAGGTCAACTTCCCACATGATTCTGAGATGTCTGAAAGTTGTTTCATACCTGTGCACATAAAGACAAAAAAGTTGATTTCTCAGTGAATGCAAATGCTTTCACATAAAAGTAGTTTCCATTTTAATTGTACTCAAAACTCCTGACTGCAAACCTAAAGGAAACACCTTAGGTTAACTTTCCACATGATTATGAGTAGTTTGAAAGTTGTTTCATGGCTGTACACATGAACACATAAAGTTGTTATCTCAGTGCATGCAATGCTTAGACAATACAAATAGTATACATTTCAATTTTACACCAAAGCACTTACGGCAAACCTAATGGAAACACTTTAATTAACTTTCCACATGATTATGCGTAGTTTGAAAGTTGTTTCATGGCTGTACACATGAACACAAAAAAGTTGTTATCTCAGTGCATGCAATGCTTAGAGAAAACAAATAGTATACATTTCAATTTTACACCAAAGCAGTTACAGCAAACCTAATGGAAACACTTTAGGTTAACTTCCCACATGATTCTGAGATGTCTGAAAGTTGTTTCATACCTGTGCACATAAAGACAAAAAGGTTGATTTCTCAGTGAATAGAATGCTTTGACATAAATGTAGTTTCCATTTCAATTGTACTCAACAGTCTTGACTGTAACCGTAATGGAAACACCTTAGGTTAACTTTCCAGATGATTATGAGCAGTTTGAAAGTTGTTTCATGGCTGTACATATCAACACAAAAAAGTTGTTATCTGAGTACATGCAATGCTTAGACAATACAAATAGTATACATTTCAATTTTTCACCAAAGCACTTACAGCAAACCTAATGGAAACACTTTAGGTCAACTTCCCACATGATTCTGAGATGTCTGAAAATTGTTTCATACCTGTGCACATAAAGACAAAAAAGTTGATTTCTCAGTGAATGGAATGCTTTCACATAAAAGTAGTTTCCATTTTAATTGTACTCAAAAAATCCTGTCTGCAAACCTAAAGGAAACACCTTAGGTTAACTTTCCACATGATTATCAGTAGTTTGAAAGTTGTTTCATGGCTGTACACATGAACACAAAAAAGTTGTTATCTCAGTGCATGCAATGCTTAGACAAAACAAATAGTATACATTTCAATTTTACACCAAAGCACTTACGGCAATCCTAATGGAAACACTTTAGGTTAACTTCCCACATGATTCTGAGATGTCTGAAAGTTGTTTCATACCTGTGCACATAAAGACAATAAAGTTGATTTCTCAGTGAAAAGAATGCTTTGACATAAATGTAGTTCACCATTTCAATTGTACTCAAAAGTCCTGACTGCAAACCAAATGGAAACACCTTAGGTTAACTTTCCACAAGATTATGAGTAGTTTGAAAGTTGTTTCATGGCTGTACACATCTACACAAAAAAGTTGCTATCTCAGTGCATGCAATGCTTAGACAATACAAATAGAATACATTTCAATTTTACACCAAAGCACTTACTACAAACCTAATGGAAACACCTTAGATTAACTTCCCATATGATTCTGAGATGTCTGAAAGATGTTTCATACCTGTGCACATATAGACAAAAAAGTTGATTTCTCAGTGAATAGAATTCTTTGACATAAATGTAGTTTCCATTTCAATTGTACTCAAAAGTCCTGACTGCAAACCTAATGGAAACACCTTAGGTTAACTTCCCACATGATTGTGAGAAGTTTCAAAGTTGTTTCATGTCTGTACACATGAACACAAAAAAATTGTTATCTCAGTGCATGCAATGCTTAGACAAAACAAATAGTATATATTTCAATTTTACACCAAAGCACTTACGGCAAACCTAATGGAAACACTTTAGGTTAACTTCCCACATGATTCTGAGATGTCTGAAAGTTGTTTCATACCTGTGCACATAAAGACAATAAAGTTGATTTCTCAGTGAAAAGAATGCTTTGACATAAATGTAGTTCACCATTTCAATTGTACTCAAAAGTCCTGACTGCAAACCTAATGGAAACACCTTAGGTTAACTTTCCACATGATTATGAGTAGTTTCAAAGTTGTTTCATAGCTGTACACATCAACACAAAAAAGTTGTTATCTCAGTGCATGCAATGCTTCGACAATACAAATAGTATATATTTCAATTTTACACCAAAGCACTTACTGCAAACCTAATGGAAACAATTTAGATTAACTTCCCACATGATTCTGAGGTGTCTGAAAGTTGTTTCATACCTGTGCCCATAAAGACAAAAAAGTTGATTTCTCAGTTAATAGAATGCTCTGACATAAATGTAGCTTCCATTTCAATTGTACTCAAAAGTCCTGACTGCAAACCTAATGGAAATACCTTAGGTTAATTTTCCACATGATTATGAGTAGTTTGGAAGTTGTTTCATGGCTGTACACATCAACACAAAAAAGTTGTTATCTCAGTGCATGCAATGCTTAGACAATACAAATAGAATACATTTCAATTTTACACCAAAGCACTTACGGCAAACCTAATGGAAACACTTTAGGTTAACTTCCCACATGATTCTGAGATGTCTGAAAGTTGTTTCATACCTGTGCACATAAAGACAAAAAAGTAGATTTCTCAGTGAATGGAATGCTTTCACATAAATGTAGTTTCCATTTTAATTGTACTCAAAAGTCCTGACTGCAAACCAAAAGGAAACACCTTAGGTTAACTTTCCACAAGATTATGAGTAGTTTGAAAGTTGTTTCATGGCTGTACACATGAACACAAAAAAGTTGTTATCTCAGTGCATGCAATGCTTAGAGAAAACAAATAGTATACATTTCAATTTTACACCAAAGCACTTACGGCAAACCTAACGGAAACACTTCAGGTTAACTTCCCACATGATTCTGAGATGTCTGAAAGTTGTTTCATACCTGTGCACATAAAGACAATAAGGTTGATTTCTCAGTGAAAAGAATGCTTTGACATAAATGTAGTTCACCATTTCAATTTTACACCAAAGCACTTACTACAAACCTAATGGAAACACCTTAGATTAACTTCCCATATGATTCTGAGATGTCTAAAGATGTTTCATACCTGTGCACATATAGACAAAAAAGTTGATTTCTCAGTGAATAGAATTCTTTGACATAAATGTAGTTTCCATTTCAATTGTACTCAAAAGTCCTGACTGCAAACCTAATGGAAACACCTTAAGTTAACTTCCCACATGATTATGAGAAGTTTCAAAGTTGTTTCATGGCTGTACACATCAACACAAAAAAGTTGTTATCTGAGTGCATGCAATGCTTAGACAATACCAATAGTATACATTTCAATTTTACACCAAAGCACTTACTGCAAACCTAATGGAAACAATTTAGATTAACTTCCCACATGATTCTGAGATGTCTGAAAGTTGTTTCATACCTGTGCACATAAAGACAAAAAAGTTGATTTCTCAGTGAATAGAATGCTCTGACATAAATGTAGTTTCCATTTTAATTGTACTCAAAAGTCCTGACTGCAAACCTAAAGGAAACACCTTAGGTTAACTTTCCACATGATTATGAGTAGTTTGAAAGTTGTTTCATGTCTGTACACATGAACACAAAAAAGTTGTTATCTCAGAGCATGCAATGCTTAGACAAAACAAAGAGTATATATTTCAATTTTACACCAAATCACTTACTACAAACCTAATGGAAACACTGTAGGTTAACTTCCCACATGATTCTGAGATGTCTGAAAGTTGTTTCATACCTGTGCACATAAAGACAAAAAAGTTGATTTCTCAGTGAATAGAATGCTTTGACATAAATGTAGTTTCCATTTCAATTGTACTCAAAAGTCCTGACTGCAAACCTAATGGAAACACCATAGGTTAAGTTTCCACATGATTATGAGAAGTTTGAAAGTTGTTTCATGGCTGTACACATCTACACAAAAAAGTTGTTATCTCAGTGCATGCAATGCTTAGAAAATACAAATAAAATACATTTGAATTCTACACCAAAGCACTTACTGCAAACCTACTGGAAACACTTTAGGTTAACTTCCCACATGATTCTGAGATGTCTGAAAGTTGTTTCATTCCTGTGCACATAAAGACAAAAAAGTTGATTTCTCAGTGAATAGAATGCTTTGACATAAATGTAGTTTCCATTTCAATTGTACTCAAAAGTCCTGACTGCAAACCTAATGGAAACACTTTAGGTTAACTTTCCACATGATTATGAGTAGTTTGAAAGTTGTTTCATGGCTGTACACATCTATACAAAAAAGTTGTTATCTCAGTGCATGCAATGCTTAGACAATAGAAATAGTATACATTTCAATTTTTCACCAAAGCATTTACTACTATCCTAATGGAAACACTTTAGGTTAACTTCCCACATGATTCTGAGATGTCTGAAAGTTGTTTCATACCTGTGCACATAAAGACAAAAAAGTTGATTTCTCAGTGAATAGAATGCTTTGACATAAATTTAGTTTCCATTTCAATTGTACTCAAAAGTCCTGACTGCAAACCTAATGGAAACACTTTAGGTTAACCTTCCACATGATTATGAGTAGTTTTAAAGTTGTTTCAAGGCTGTACACATCTACACAAAAAGTTGCTACCTCAGTCCATGCAATGCTTGGACAATACAAATAGTATACATTTCAAATTTACACCAAAGCACTTACTACAAACCTAATGGAAACACTTTAGGTTAATTTCCCACATGATTCTGAAATGTCTGAAAGCTGTTTCATACCTGTGCACATAAAGACAAAGAAGTTGATTTCTCAGTGAATAGAATGCTTTGACATAAAAGTAGTTTCCATTTCAATTGTACTCAAAAGTCCTGACTGCAAACCTAATGGAAACACTTTAGGTTAACCTTCCACATGATTATGAGTAGTTTTAAAGTTGTTTCAAGGCTGTACACATCTACACAAAAAGTTGCTATCTCAGTGCATGCAATGCTTGGACAATACAAATAGTATACATTTCAAATTTACACCAAAGCACTTACTACAAACCTAATGGAAACACTTTAGGTTAATTTCCCACATGATTCTGAAATGTCTGAAAGCTGTTTCATACCTGTGCACATAAAGACAAACAAGTTGATTTCTCAGTGAATAGAATGCTTTGACATAAAAGTAGTTTCCATTTCAATTGTACTCAAAAGTCCTGACTGCAAACCTAATGGAAACACTTTAATTAACTTTCCACATGATTATGCGTAGTTTGAAAGTTGTTTCATGGCTGTACACATCTACACAAAAAAGTTGCTATCTCAGTGCATGCAATGCTTAGACAATACAAATAGTATACATTTCAATTTTACACCAAAGCACTTACTACAAACCTAATGGAAACACTTTAGGTTAACTTCCCACATGATTCTGAGATGTCTTAAAGTTGTTTCATACCTGTGGACATAAAGACAAAAAAGTTGATTTCTCAGTGAATAGAATGCTTTGACATAAATGTAGTTTCCATTTCAATTGTACTCAAAAGTCCTGACTGCAAACCTAATGGAAACACCTTAGGTTAACTTTCCACATGATTACGAAAAGTTTGAAAGTTGTTTCATGGCTGTACACATCAACACAAAAAAGTTACTATCTCAGTGCATGCAATGCTTGGACAATACAAATAGTATACATTTCAATTTTACACCAAAGCACTTACAGCAAACCTAATGGAAACACTTTAGGTTAACTTCCCACATGATTCTGAGATGTCTGAAAGTTGTTTCATACCTGTGCACATAAAGACAAAAAGGTTGATTTCTCAGTGAATAGAATGCTTTGACATAAATGTAGTTTCCATTTCAATTGTACTCAACAGTCTTGACTGCAACCCTAATGGAAACACCTTAGGTTAACTTTCCAGATGATTATGAGCAGTTTGAAAGTTGTTTCATGGCTGTACACATCAACACAAAAAAGTTACTATCTCAGTGGATGCATTACTTAGACAATACAAATAGTATACATTTCAATTTTACACCAAAGCACTTACTGCAAACCTAATGGAAACAATTTAGATTAACTTCCCACATGATTCTGAGATGTCTGAAAGTTGTTTCATACCTGTGCACATAAAGACAAAAAAGTTGATTTCTCAGTGAATAGAATGCTTTGACATAAATGTAGTTTCCATTTCAATTGTACTCAAAAGTCCTGACTGCAAACCTAATGGAAATACCTTAGTTTAATTTTCCACATGATTATGAGTAGTTTGAAAGTTGTTTCATGGCTGTACACATCAACACAAAAAAGTTGTTATCTCAGTGCATGCAATGCTCAGACAATACAAATAGAATACATTTCAATTTTTCACCAAAGCACTTACTGCAAACCTAATGGAAACACTTTAGGTCAACTTCCCACATGATTCTGAGATGTCTGAAAGTTGTTTCATACCTGTGCACATAAAGACAAAAAAGTTGATTTCTCAGTGAATGCAAATGCTTTCACATAAAAGTAGTTTCCATTTTAATTGTACTCAAAACTCCTGACTGCAAACCTAAAGGAAACACCTTAGGTTAACTTTCCACATGATTATGAGTAGTTTGAAAGTTGTTTCATGGCTGTACACATGAACACATAAAGTTGTTATCTCAGTGCATGCAATGCTTAGACAATACAAATAGTATACATTTCAATTTTACACCAAAGCACTTACGGCAAACCTAATGGAAACACTTTAATTAACTTTCCACATGATTATGCGTAGTTTGAAAGTTGTTTCATGGCTGTACACATGAACACAAAAAAGTTGTTATCTCAGTGCATGCAATGCTTAGAGAAAACAAATAGTATACATTTCAATTTTACACCAAAGCACTTACGGCAAACCTAACGGAAACACTTCAGGTTAACTTCCCACATGATTCTGAGATGTCTGAAAGTTGTTTCATACCTGTGCACATAAAGACAATAAGGTTGATTTCTCAGTGAAAAGAATGCTTTGACATAAATGTAGTTCACCATTTCAATTTTACACCAAAGCACTTACTACAAACCTAATGGAAACACCTTAGATTAACTTCCCATATGATTCTGAGATGTCTAAAGATGTTTCATACCTGTGCACATATAGACAAAAAAGTTGATTTCTCAGTGAATAGAATTCTTTGACATAAATGTAGTTTCCATTTCAATTGTACTCAAAAGTCCTGACTGCAAACCTAATGGAAACACCTTAAGTTAACTTCCCACATGATTATGAGAAGTTTCAAAGTTGTTTCATGGCTGTACACATCAACACAAAAAAGTTGTTATCTGAGTGCATGCAATGCTTAGACAATACCAATAGTATACATTTCAATTTTACACCAAAGCACTTACTGCAAACCTAATGGAAACAATTTAGATTAACTTCCCACATGATTCTGAGATGTCTGAAAGTTGTTTCATACCTGTGCACATAAAGACAAAAAAGTTGATTTCTCAGTGAATAGAATGCTCTGACATAAATGTAGTTTCCATTTTAATTGTACTCAAAAGTCCTGACTGCAAACCTAAAGGAAACACCTTAGGTTAACTTTCCACATGATTATGAGTAGTTTGAAAGTTGTTTCATGTCTGTACACATGAACACAAAAAAGTTGTTATCTCAGAGCATGCAATGCTTAGACAAAACAAAGAGTATATATTTCAATTTTACACCAAATCACTTACTACAAACCTAATGGAAACACTGTAGGTTAACTTCCCACATGATTCTGAGATGTCTGAAAGTTGTTTCATACCTGTGCACATAAAGACAAAAAAGTTGATTTCTCAGTGAATAGAATGCTTTGACATAAATGTAGTTTCCATTTCAATTGTACTCAAAAGTCCTGACTGCAAACCTAATGGAAACACCATAGGTTAAGTTTCCACATGATTATGAGAAGTTTGAAAGTTGTTTCATGGCTGTACACATCTACACAAAAAAGTTGTTATCTCAGTGCATGCAATGCTTAGAAAATACAAATAAAATACATTTGAATTCTACACCAAAGCACTTACTGCAAACCTACTGGAAACACTTTAGGTTAACTTCCCACATGATTCTGAGATGTCTGAAAGTTGTTTCATTCCTGTGCACATAAAGACAAAAAAGTTGATTTCTCAGTGAATAGAATGCTTTGACATAAATGTAGTTTCCATTTCAATTGTACTCAAAAGTCCTGACTGCAA